>NW_009613663.1:32611-33577 GCF_000690535.1 Cariama cristata
CACCCTTAAGGTATTTGTAAGCATTGATGAGATCCCCTCTCAGTCTTCCCTTCTCCAGGCTGAACAGACCCAGTTCCCTCAGCCCTTCCTCATCAGGGAGATGCTGCAGTCCGCTCGTCATCTTCCTTGCCCTGCACTGGGCTCTCTCCAGTAGTTCCTTGTCTTTCTTGAACTGGGGAGCCCAGAACTGGACACAGTACCCCAGATGTGGCCTCATCAGGACAGAGTAGAGGGGAAGGAGAACCTCCCTCGACCTGCTGGCCAGACTCTTCCTCATGCACCCCAAGATACCATTGGCCTTCTTGGCCATGAGGGCACATTGCTGGCTCCTGGGCAACTTGTTGTCCCCCAGGACTCCCAGGTCCTTCTCCACCGAGCTGCTCTCCAGCAGGTCAACCCCCAGCCTGTACTGGTGCATGTTGGCTGTAGAGATGGCCCTGAGAAGCCGTCAGGAGGCTTTAGTATCCATCAGGGGATTTTTCTTGCATAAATTTCTCAATTCACTTTTGAACACAGGTCTTTTTAGGCTAAATGTTTCAGATATTAACACCGGCTGTATGAAAGCTTATACATGCCCCCACCTCCATAGCATCATGACAGCATCTCACATTCGTGGATGGTTTTTATCCCTTGAAGTAGGATCTCTATTTCACAGATTAATAGTGAGGCAAAGTGTGGTTTATGCAATATTGCAAGGTCACATGTGAGCGGGGAATAGGACCCTGGCAGCCTAAGCATGACCACAGCAGCTCTCATCCTTCTTCCAAAATACAAGAAACTTGCCATTGTTCTTGTTCTTAATAACTTCACTTTCCTTGAGTGCTGTTATGTATTGCCTCACAGATTGCATATGACGGAGGCAGTCTATGTTTCTCTGTGATCAAAAATGGAATTGCCATGTGAAAAAACATTCTTATAGCTTTTCTGGATGCAGGCAGTACCAGAAATCTCAAGGGAAATTAATTT
>NW_009613663.1:33591-34918 GCF_000690535.1 Cariama cristata
TTTTCAGACGTAAATAGTTTTTTTTCTGTAGATATGTGCTTTTGAGCATTAGAGCAAGGGACACGCTCTAAGTGATGAAGATTTAATATGACTGTAGTCAAGCTTATGGTCCATATCTAGGCTGGTGCATATATTTATTTTTTTAATCATGTACCATGTTTCAGCTAATCAGTACAATTTCTAAATGGAGGCTTAGTGATTATTGCAATTATGAAATCTCTGTGGTGAGGCAATTATCTCTGTTAATTGCTAAATCAGGCAACTTTATCAACATGATTTAATCTGAATCGATTCCTAATAAAGCCTATTAAAATGTTCACTAGAGAAAAGATGTGCCTAACTCCTCTCTAGTGAGAATTAATTATGGCAATGCCAACTTCCAGTGTAATTTCTTCATTTAAAAACGTGGTATCTCAGTCCTTTTTGTGAATGGCAAAAACTTCCACGTTCAGAGGCAACTAGTTGCAATCCAGAAACTGTAAAATGAAAAAAAAAAAAAGATGCAAATAGAAAATACATAAACGTATGTGCGTTTATGTATGTCTACATATGTATGTAAATAAAATAGCTGGGATGTGAATGGGAGTATTGCTAAACTGTTGGAACAGTATTTTTGCCTTATTCTTTCACAAGCAAGCTTCATATGCTTTTAAATGAGACCTAACGCAGCTGGTGATAAAGCTATGGTAATAGTTTTTATAATATTTTAATAATATTAATATTAACACTTTTATAATATTATTATTATTACCTCGTGTTCTTTTGCCTTGGAACAGGGAAACACCTTTGCATCAACTTTACTCATCTGCATTCAGCAAGCAAAAGCTTGAAATGTACCCCACCAAGAAGCCAGCACTGCCATTCGGAGACCTGCCCCCAGGGTACCAGCATCTGCACACTCAGCTTCAGTATGAGTGCATTTCTCCTTTCTACCGCCGGCTTGGTAGCAGCAGGAGGACTTGTCTGAAGACAGGAAAATGGAGTGGGAGAGCTCCTGTGTGTATTCCAAGTGAGTCTCCAAGGGCAAAAAAATGCACACTTCTCTGGGTGGATGGGGGAAATGGGATGTATATTCATCTCAGATAATGAGGGAGTCCCAGCAGTGTAGGCTGCCTATGCTTCCAGCTGGGAGATAGGAGCAATAAAGCTTGGAGGTTATATGGCTCTTTTTATCCAGCAGTAGAGCTTGTGCAGTTGATGGTAAAGGGATCAGTTCTGGGGTGGGGCCGCCGCGATGCGGTTAGGGGCGAACAAAAGGAGCCGGAGCCGGCGAGAGGGAGGACGGGGGCCGAGGCGGCCAGGGAAGCTGTTCCCATGGCGTGTGGGG
>NW_009613664.1:0-1736 GCF_000690535.1 Cariama cristata
CTCTTCCAATCATAATGATTCTATGATTGATTCTGTGATTGTTTCATTGTCACTAATTTGGTCGAGCAGGGATCTGCACAGGAGGCATTTTTACTTTTCCTACTAAAATTGTCCGGGCACTAGTATAATTCCTTATTCCAAATTAGTACTGACCATCAGGAAGATTCAAGGTCAGTCCCTTTAAGATATCTATTCCTATTATGTATTCTGGGTCAGGGACAATCATAACTGAGTATAATAATTTGGGGAGGTTCCCTATTTTCTTTTCTATTTGTGTTTGCGCAGCTTCAGTTTGTTTTCCTCTCAAACCCATAATAATTACAGGTTGTCCTTTAAATTTCTTGGGGTTCCTATATATTAAGTAGACCTCCGCTCCGGTGTCAATTAAGGCTTTTACAATTTGTAAGGATCGTTTTTTCAAAAATATTTGAAGGTCCACATGGGGTTGCCCATCCTTCCACGCCCATTGCACCAGAGCTTGGCCGTCATTTCATTCTTGTTGATTATGCTGAACTATTTCCCTAGTCTCTTTCTAAAGATACAAGTCAGAGTACAGCTCCCAATCCTCCTTCTCCCCCAGAACAACTGATCCACTTGTGGGGGGCCCTTCGCGAGCAGATGTGAAGTCCTGTTGAGGCTCTGGAGGAGATGCTGTAGGCTGAGTTGCTCCTGACTATTTTGCTTTAGAATTCTGCACTTTCTTGTTAGGTTTATTCAACCCTCCTTGTTTATATATACGTCCAGATCCTGGCCAATCATTTTCTGTAGGATATTTAACATTACATCCCTGAGAAGCTAAGGCTAACAAATTAGTACCCTGAATGTTGTTTCAGAAAGCATTCTGCACAAAAGAACCTTAGTTTAAAACCAATAATTTTTTTCTTTTTTTTTTTTTTTAAATCTCTCGAATCTAGCATTATCCCTGCGGCCCCCTAATCATGCAAATGCACCATCCAAGAGAGCAGGGATTCCCCCAGCGTCTCTTTAAATCTTTCAATTATATCATTTACTTCATGCTGAGTATAATCTTCTACCGCATCCTTTCTCACAGGCTGCCCATTACGAGCATCTGCCTCTGTCTTTCATCTTCACACTGGTTTCACATCTATGAATCCATCTGGGGAACCAGCCTCATCAGAATCTGGAGAATGCCAAGTATCACCATCCCATTTCTCTGTGTCCCATTGTACAACTGCCTCTGCGATCACTGCATGCACTTTCTTCTGACTCACTCATCCCCTTCTTATCTTGTATTTATACTGCGCAACCCAAACTGCAGCCTTTTTGGCCATGGTCTGATAGGTGTGTAACTTATCAACAAGCAACTTGTTTTGGCATTGTAACATTCCAATCTGATTTTGCAAATCACACATTTGTCACTCCATATAGGAGCGTTCTGACAATAATCGTTCTTTCTGTTGGTGCTGTTTCCAATATGCTGTTAACAGAAACCATCCTTGTCTTCCCAAATGCACAATTTCTTTTTCTTTTCCAATAGGCAATTTTTGGATACATTTTAGCACATCCAATGGTTTGGCTTCTTTCAGTCAACTTCCCCATTGTTCACACAGTCCTCCGACCTTAGCCCACTTGAGAGTCAGTGAACTATAGCGAAGGTCTTCCCATCCGGGAATGTTGGATGGAGCTGATACATTCTGTTTAGATTTAAAAAGTGACATTTTGCTCAGATCCTGTCCGTGATGCCAATTTTGTTTTGCCAATAGATGGGGTCAACA
>NW_009613665.1:0-4887 GCF_000690535.1 Cariama cristata
CAAACCAAAACAAACCCCCCAAACCCCCCACATGACACGTTTGGAAATACTTTTCCTTTCAAGAGGTTATTTTCTGTTCAAGAAATCCCGCTCCTGGACGCGCTCCCAAGCAAAACGGAGCAGAACCGCTGGGATAGGGGTTTGTATTCCAGCTATAAACGGGGACTCTCTTTTTTTTGGCTCCGAAGTTAAAACGCTACTTGTTAGCAAGTAACCAACATTTCCAAAAACAATAGCCCTCGATACGGCAAATTATGAATTATTGTAATTTTATCTCCATGCCCAGGCAGCTCTAAGTGGAGGGAATTCAAAGTTCGACTCATTTATAACAATTTGGATATTGTGTGGTAACTTTGTGTTTTCTTACTTTGATTTTATGAGTAAATTTATTTGATGCTAGCCAGGTCTGCTTAAAAGAGGCATTAGTGGGAATAAAAATAAATGACACACACATGGACGCGTGCGCGCGCACACACACACGCGCTGTTAATTACTTGCCTTCTATAAATTGGTGAAAAAAATTTTCAGCCCAGAATGGTCAACTTTTCAGTGAATGAGCTCTCCCTTGGCAGAAGTGGGAAATGATGTGCGCGGCTCGGGAATGTATTCAAGTTTGCGGTGGTTTGGGAAGGACGCTGCAGAGAATGCAAGTTTCAGTACTTTGTATCTGCGATGTGTGGAAATGAGCATCTTTATACGTGCTTATATTTGTGTGGTAGCAGTAATCTTCTCATCTTCAGGAGTATAAGCTGAAGAAAGCGCTGCAAAATTCTCCCCCTCAGCAATGGTAGGACAAATGTCATCGCTCAAATAAACCTCATCCGTTTTAATCCAGCCAGACAACTCCCTTCTTTCAGATTTGATAAGTACCAGTGTCTGGCTGGTTCATATTTGCTTCCTGTTAGATTTTAAAGCAGAGGCTGGGGATGTTTGTGGTTGGTTTGTTGGTTTTTGGTTTTGTTTTGTTTTGGTTTTTTTTTAAATATTGAGTTAATTTGACATAATACCTAAAATAAACATGCCCAAAATATATTTAAAGTGAGTTGTATCAAAAAAGGTATCTTGTTTTGTATTTACTGAGTTTGGCAGTAGTTCCCGTTCTTGTCTGTCCTTTGTGATGGAGTTAAAAAATTTTCTTCTTCGCTTTGTTAACTCGCACGTAAACTGATAAACAGTAATTCTGCAAAAATGACTGGAATAAAGGTCAAGTGTATTTTATTATGAATCCTTGTGATAATTAGGATTTGTAAATTGACACAGGTTGGAATTAGAAGCTTTTATATACATGCAGGAACTGAAACGAATAGGCACAAAGCTGTCAACTGCACAACTTTGTGAAGAAGTTGAGTGTCAATATTTTATTAACACACTTGCCCAAGGCTGAGAGGCACGCACACACGTACCAAGTATCTACAGAAGGTGGGGATGTGTGTAGAGGAACTCGGTAGCACCACGGGTTTGGAAACTGGCAGTAGTGCCCCATATTGTCTTCAGTGGGTACAAGACAAGGCCTAACTCACTGAAATAGAAGTGTCAGTATAATGTATCACATAACATCTGGACAGTTAATCCTCCTTTCTCTCCTTTTATTCTTTTACAGACTTTCTGCATCTCGCATTTGAATCCTTGGCTATCTGCTGTTATCAGCCCGGGAGATAGTGTGTCATGTAATCCTCTCTGCTGAATGCTAAAGTGCTGTAATTTTGATGGCCAGGCTAATCTGCCTCTATAAAGTTTTATTTTTCCATTGTTAAATTCAAAGGACAATGACTACTAATTACAAGTGACCTCTAACCAAAACACTAGCTGGGTGTTTATCACCAGTGCTGATACTGGCTAACAGTAATTCCAGCATCAGCAGTACTAGGCATGCCGTTTCAAAGGAGCTTAACAGAATAAGGGGAGCCAGAAGGGAAAAAATATGTATAACCTGGGTAATTTGTCTACTGCAAAAAAAAGTGTGCAGAGATTCCGTTTTCTGTGCAGTATACCCCTTACAAATAATAATTACAAGGATGGGTAAGAAAGAAAAAGAAAACATCATAAATATTTTAACTGAAAAGAGCACAGCAAAAAGATACATAGGAAAGGTTGTTCTGGTAGACTGCCTGGTTTCCTGCTGCAAGCAGGTATAAAGAATCATTAATGTTGTTGTACATTAACAACAAAAGATAGTAATAACAATGACAATTTGAGAGAATCATTGCTGTCCTATTACTGTCTTTGAGAACATTTGTTGTAACGGAGCATTAGGCTCTGAATACACTATAATGAAATTAATTTTTCAAAAATACCCCAAATTATTTCCCATCTTATATTTTGTCTATAACACTTGAATAGTTAATACTGTGGGAATTTCACAGATGAAGAGGTGAATTAAAGAGTCCAAGGCCCTGTGCATTCATTATAGCAGCTGAAAACCTTGCTGTGCTTTTGCAGATGAGTGGATCTAACAGACTGCGGGATCACAGCCCAGACCGAGATCCTGACTAATAGAAGTATGCATTTAAATCGGAGCAGGTGAAACGATCTCTGCCCAAGTTTTGTGCAGATACCTGTGATTTTTAGACAGATTGTTCTACAGGACCACTTGCAGGTTTCTGCAAGAACTGTTGCAACATCTTAGAGGGATGTAAGGTTGAGCAGTTTGCTTTGAGGTTCAGCTCCTCTGGACAAGGGCACAGCAAGGACACAGTGGAGGTGGACACAGAGTGGAGTCGATTTCCCAGTTTACGCAGTCACCCCTACATAAAAACAGAAAACAGAAGAGGAAAATCTGATAATGGATTTCTGTTTTTTCCGAGAGAGCATTAAGATCGAGGTGTGTTTATGACTGGCAGGAGAAATGCCTTATCTTTCCCACACCCTTCTCTCCAGAACTTGTTTCCTTCCCCTTGTCTTCTTCCTTGTCAGTAGCATCACCATGCTCCCCTCTGCCAAGCTTAGCATCATCTTTGCCTCTTCTGTTTCCTCACTGATCTTGGTACTCCCAGATATCTCTTGACACTTTTTCTTCGTGTTACTTCTTAACATTCCTCCTTCCTTTTGTTTGCATCTGCCAAAGCATTAGTCCACACTGTGGCAACCTTCCAGCTTGATACTGCAACCTCCCGTTTCCCAACAAGCTCTTTTCTCCCACCTACGTTCTGCTCCCAGTCAGCATGACCCCTGCCAAAATCCTGTGCCTTTTGCTTTTCTTTCTGAAATGTCCCCGTGCAGACTCCTGGAGTGTCTCTATATGCCTGGTCTTTGTTTAGGTTTTGAAAATGTTCCCCACTTCCAGAGTTCCCCAGAACTATTGGCCTCAAACTCACCATCCACTGAAAGAGAGAAATGAGGAGGAAAGAAAATTAACAGACCCTTGGGTCATTACAGTCTGTTCTGCTTCAGGCTTCCTTTCACCCTCATTACCTGGTTACAATAGGAGCCAGATTGGCCATTTCTTGGTAACGGTAATTCTGTGTTTGTTCGGTCTGGTGGTGTACGCGGTCATGCAGCCGTGCTGTGAAGAACAGCAGGCAGGGAGCTGGCGGTGGTGGTACCCTTTCCAGAAGGTGCTGTCTGCTAGTAGCAAAGCTCCGTGTAATGAAGAATCCTTTATAACGCAAATAACCCTGCTGCTGAGGTCAATACATTTCAACAATACTTAATCTTTTTTTGTCTGTGTTTTCTTGCCATGCCTTTCCTTAACAAAAAAAAATTTTTTTTTTTTTTGAAGCATTCCTGTGCAGCATTCCTCATCAGGAGAGTTCACAGTGCTTTACAGACCTGTCCCTGTCAGAGTACCTGTATGACAGATGCAAAAATCGAGGCACCTGAGGGAAAGCCATTTACCCAGAGGCCTGGGGCAGGATGTGACCCCACGTGCTGCCCAGTAGGTGCAGAACTGACCGGAGGCACAAGCAATTCATGTGGCTTTTCAAGACTCCCTTATGGTTACTTGCTGGCCTGACCTACCCAAACCTACGTGTCCCTGTCAAATTACTCTGGCCCAACTGCCAATGTGCAGTTTCTTACCCTGCAGCACATCTGAGGTAGCTAATTTATCTCTCTCTCATCAACAGATCTTGAATTACTTCACACAGGGCATGAGGCCTCCACAGGGACATCTAGAGTGGAGAAACTGGATGGCTGTGGATGTTGTCTACCTAGACTTCAGTAAAGTGTTTGACACGGTCTCCCACAGCATCCTCCTAGATAAATTGGCTGCTCGTGGCTTGGATGGGTGGACTCTTCGATGGGTAAAAAACTGTCTGGGTGGCCAGGCCCGGAGAGTTGTGGTCAATGGAATTAAATCCAGTTGGCAACCGGTCACCAGTGGTGTTCCCCAGGGCTCAGTTTTGGGGCCGGTGCTGTTCAATATCTTTATAGATGATCTGAATGTGGGCATTGAGTGCATCCTCAGTGAATTTGCAGAGGACACCAAGTGAGGCAGGAGTGTTGATCTGCTGGAGGGGAGGAAGGCTCTACAGAGGGACCTGGACAGGCTTGATTGATGGGCCGAGACCAACTGTATGAAGTTCAACAAGGACAAGTGCCGGGTCCAACACTTTGGCCACAAAACCCCCATGCAGTGTTATGGGCTGGGGGAGGAGTGGTTAGAAAGTGGTCAAGCGGAAAAAGACCTGGGGGTGTTGGTCGACAGCCGGCTGAACATGAGCCAACCGTGTGCCCAGGTGGCCAAGAAGGCCAATGGCATCCCGGCTTGTATCAGAAATAGTGTGGCCAGCAGGACCAAGTCAGTGATCGTCCCCCTGTACTGGGCACTGGCGAGGCCGCACGTCGAGTGCTGTGTTCAGTTCTGGGCGCCTCACTACAAGAAAGACCTTGAGGTGCTGGAGCGAGTCCAGAGAAGGGCAACGAAGGTGGTGAAGGGTCTGGAGCACA
>NW_009613665.1:4976-9310 GCF_000690535.1 Cariama cristata
ACCCGGGTGGAGGTTGGCCTCTTCTCCCAGGCAACCAGTGACAGGAGAAGAGGGCATAGTCTGAAACTGTGCCAGGGAGGTTCAGGTTAGACATTCGGAGATATTTTGAGGCATTTCTTCACAGAAAGGGTCATTAGGCATTGGAATGGGCTGCCCAGAGAGGTGGTGGAGTCACCATCCCTGGAGATGTTTAAGAAAAGACTGGACGTGGCACTTAGTGCCATGGTGTAGTTGACATGGGGGTGTTAGGGCAAAGGTTGGACTCGGTGATCCCAGATGTCTCTTCCAACCAAGTTGATTCTGTGATTCTGTGAAACCAAAATTCATTCCTGTGCGAGGCAGCAGCCTGCGGCTCCCATGCCCACCCTGCTGCATGTCCTACAGGAGTGATGCTGGGACCAAGGCTTCTTGGTGTTAGCCTGCTTGGGACTCTTGGGCTGGAGGGGCTGCGTGGGGCAGAGCTGAGTGCTAGGAGGTGAAAGGAAGGGGAGAAACCGCCCCAGAGAGATGGGGTATTCCTCGGGCTCCTGGGCTGGGTTCGCAGAAGTGTTGTGTTTCTTTTAAAGACTCAGGGCCCTCTTTCTCCCTTTTGCTCAGTTTTCTGAAGCTAGTCGTTAGCATGGCATGTCATCTTACATGCTAAAGACAATCCAGCCCTCATTTTATACTCCCAGGCTCAAATGTAGGCATATGAAGCTTTTTTAATCTCATAAGCAAGTGTTCTAGTTTACAGAGAAGCCGAACACCCACATCTTCAGCTGAAGTCACTGGGAATGGCCAGTCGTCTCCTCCTTTCCCCCCACAGGAGGGAACTAGATAGACAAGTTCTTGCTCCTCTTGTGCTTAGTCCTGTTGTGAAATAACTTCCATAGAGAGTCCAAGCATATCCAGGTATTTTTCATGGAAAATACCTCAGTGCTGTTGCTTGGGAGCATTGACCCCTTGTCCAAGGCAATCCCTGCCACTGAATCAGATCTTTACATGGATAAAACACACTAATATTAGTGCTTACCTATCCTCCACGCTTATATTTGCAGTTCTCCAAGACGTAGGCGCTGTGGATGCTCCACCCTTCCTCCCCCCTGCAGGGTTTCACAAGCCACCGAGGGCTCAATTAGCACAGATTACTGCGGATGTTCATGCAGGAGAACCTATATGTCAATCTTATTGCATTAGCAATTTCCCACAGTGATGCACAATGAAAGCCTTTTAGGAAAAACAGATTTGAATGTGATATGGTTTGAACACAATGAAATGCTAATGTGATTCCGTGGAAAACTGCTAACGTGAGGTATATGGAAAGCCTTTTGGGTGTGAAACGTACCCCCCCATATGCACTTGGCCAGGCTTTCTCACCTCGGGAGGAGAGGTGGCTGCCAGTACTGCTGCTACCTCTCCAGACCTGCTGTCAGTCAGAGAGGAAGCACTTCTGGAAGTTCTTCCTTTCAGTATTTTATTGATGATCTGTACGATCTATCGATCTATATTTGACTTACCAAGCTGTGGGATGCTAAATCTGCTGCAAAAGATGTCTGGTGCATTAACACCGTGACTGAGTAAATAACCCTTCAGGCAGACCTCCGATGCCTCTCTCTCTCTCTAGGACCTTGGGTGTTGGGCAGGGAGCCTCTGTGCCGGGCTACAGCTAGGAGCGCGGCGTTGGGTGCCCTGTCAACACGGGGTGCTTAGAGGCAACAGACTCCCCAGCTAACTCCCAGCGTCACAGGTTATCTCTGACTTTGTGGCATGAGATACCTGGCACAACTAGGCAGAGGATCTCAAAGGCAGGAGATGCAGTCCTTGCATGGTGAGAACCAGGCGCCAGTTTCTATTACTGGGATCAGACCTCACAGATCTGCCAGCGGGAGCCGGCCTCCGGTCAGTTCTGTGTATCCCCCCGGGAAATGAAGGCATTTGCCACTGTGCTGAACCTGACCCAGCTGGCCCTTAGGTCTCCTGTTAGGTAGATGGGATGTGCTACTGTACAGCACAAAGAGAACTTTTGCTTTATCTTTTTCCTCTGTGTGCACTGTAAATGTACAACCAGAGCTCCAAAAGTGCATTCCTTTCTTACAACTTAAGACCCTAAACTTTCAGGATAGGTTCCCATCAAACTTGAGCACCACGTCCTTGGTGAAGTAATTGTTCTTTAGGTGTATCCTTATTCACAACGTTCTTAATGTCTAACTCTAAGCAAATCCTTTTCCTAAAATGTATATTTAGGAATGGCTCCAAGAATGCCAGTGATTGATAACGAGGATTACAAGATCCGATTAGTGTGGATATAAACTTTAGGCCAGCAATGAAGCTGAAATTCTTTTCTAGTCCCCTTCTTCCTTTGTGAAGTGTTTGTTCTGGAGGCACTTGGCTGCATGCTTTGTATTAGAGACAACTCAGCGTTTATTTTAAAAGCAGGAATTCTATTTTTTTGCGTATTTTCAACCGTTCCATTTTTAGAAACACCGATGGGCTTTGCTACAGTTTCTCTGGGAATGGTGGGTATGTGAGGAATGCTGGACCAACTGTCTATAAAATGGGGATAACCAGAGCCATGAGAAGACATTTTGGCTCCCCAGGGCAGCTTGATGCACCTCCCCATCATATCTCACTGCCTCCTCCCACAAATACGTCCTCGGAGCTTCCCCATGCTCCTTAGCGTCTGTGGGAGGAAGGCAGCTGAGAGAGGGGCTCTTCCTCAGAGCTGGTGGTCTGAGCCTGAGCAAGGCAGCCAGAGGAAGGGATAAGGCAGAGACTGGGTGAATGGGTCTTCCTCCTGCCTGCAGGGAGCAGGGTGTGGGGCAGAGAAGAGGATGTGTCCCTGTGGGATTGCATCTCGGAAACTTCGGTGTGACCCAGCCAGGGAACACCGCGCGGTTCACTCCATATAAACATCACAGTTGCTGGTTTCCTTTAAAAATTAATACCGAGGAAGGAAGTGCAGTCAAAGACAGATCATAGTGATAAATTGGTCCTGTTTCATATTTTTGCACAGAGTTTGGCTGTGTTAATTTTGTAGGGTGCCTTCAAATATTGTGGGAGTTTTTCAAAGGCAAAAATCAGTGAGAACGTCCAGCCCTCTGATTTGGGTTTGCCCTGAGCAGCAGAATGCAAGTAGCCCAGGGGCCAAAGCCAGTGTAGCCATGTTAGCCTAGTGCGGCACCTAAAGAGAGAGGCTCTTTTGCTTGGTCACAGTAGGGGACATAGGGTCAGAAGGGCTCATCTAAAGAGGTTTTCCAGTCCCTCCTTCCTCCCCAAGGCCCGCGCAGTTATTCTTGAAGAAAGGTGTGTAATCTGCACTGACAGACCCAAAGCAGCCATAACTATCCCAACACGTAGCTATCCTATTCATATGTTCTCCCTGTTTCTTCAAGTGGACATGAAAGGCAGATTCCCCCATCCTACTTGCAACGGCCTTTTGCACATTGGTGTACTATTACCACGTACATGCCCTTCTGTTCTCTGCATCTTAAGTCACACTAACGAAGCTTTGTTGAAGCATCTGTCGATGTGTTCATGAAAGGCAGGTCGTGCTTGACCAACCTGATCACCTTCTATGACCCAGTGACTCGCCTGATGGATGAGGGAAAGGCTGTGGATGTGGTCTTCCTGGACTTTAGCAAGGTCTTTGACACTGTCTCCCATGGCATCCTCCTGAAGAAACTGGCAGTTCATGGCTTGGACAGGAATACCCTTCGCTGGGTGAAAAACTGGCTGGCCGGCCGTGCCCAGAGAGTGGTAGTGAATGGAATTAAATCCAGTTGGCGGCCGGTCACCAGTGGTGTTCCCCATGGCTCAGTGTTGGGACCAGTTCTGTTTAACATCTTTATTGATGATTTGAACGAGGGGATCGAGTGCACCCTCAGTCGATTTGCAGAGTACACCAAGTTGGGCGGGAGTGTTGGTCTGCTGGAGGGCAGGAAGGCTCTACAGAGGGATCTGGACAGGCTGGATCAATGGGCCGAGACCAACTGTATGAGGTTCAACAAGGACAAGTGCCAGGTCCTGCACTTGGGTCACAACGCCATGCAACGCTACAGGCTTGGGTGGAAGTGGGTGGCTGGAAGGCTGCCTGGTGGAAAAAGACCTGGGGGTGTTGGTTGACAGCCGGCTGAACATGAGCCAGCAGTGTGCCCAGGTGACCAAGAGAACCAACAGCATCCTGGCTTGTATCAGGAATGGTGTGGCCAGCAGGACCAGGGCAGTGATCGTCCCCCTGTACTGGGCACTGGTGAGGCCGCACGTCGAGTGCTGTGTTCAGTTTTGGGCCCCTCACTACAACAAAGACCTTGAGGTGCTGGAGTGAGTCCAGAGAAGGGCAACGAAGGTGGTGAAGG
>NW_009613665.1:9502-10888 GCF_000690535.1 Cariama cristata
AGAGTCGTTAGGCATTGGAACGGGCTCCCCAGGGAGGTGGTGGAGTCATCGTCCCTGGAGGTGTTCAAAAAACATTTAGATGCGGCGCTTCAAGACATGGTTTAGTGGGCATGGTGGCACTGAGTGTACGGTTGGACTTGATGATGTTTGAGGTCTCTTCTAACCATAATGATTCTATGATTCTATGATCTAAATGTTTTTTGAACACCTCCAGGGATGGTGAGTCCACCACCTCCCTGGCACTTTGAGACATGGTTTAGTGGGTTTAGTGGACATGGTGGCATTGGGTGTATGGTTGGACTTGATGATCTTTGAGGTCTCTTCCAACCATAATGATTCTATGATTCTATGTGCTTCCCCAGAGCAGTCCCACCACAGGAATTGGTACACCCCTTCCCAGTCAGGCATCATGGGCATCCCAAAAGTAAGCTGGGCACTTAATTTTCTTTTGTCATGGAATTTACCTGTCTTAAACACATCCGGATGTGTTTGGGCTGTGGAAACCTACGTAGCTGTGTTAACGTGTGCAGCTTATATACTTGAATCTTTCCTTTTGATCAAATCAGAATGCGTTATTCCTGTCAAGAGAAGCTGAATGATGCTGAGTAGATGAGGTAATATTTGAGTGATTCTGCAAGCTCAGAGAAATTATTTGGATGTCATAGATTTTTAGGCACTGGCATCAAATTTTGTCCTTATTTTATCCGGGAGGCAGTGAGTTCAGAGAAGACTCCACAGTGTGGATGGGTGGCTGGAGAGGCATGAAGTGCTGTGAAATTTGCTCTTTGATCTTGATACCTTCACATAAAGTTCAATGTAGAAGGGCTTTCTGAACAAACTTGAAAAAAACCCAAGAAAATGAGTTTCAGAAGTTTGCATTATTCATTTAAGCTTGTAGAAATAAACAATGAGATGTTGCCAGGGCTGTGTGAAACATGGATAAATTTGAGTCTCAAGTACTTTACCTCCTATCGTTGCAGCTGTTTTCAATTGGAGCAGTCCAAGGTCAAACCAGGAAGAAATTTAGTTTCTTAATTAAAAAAAAAAGAACAACCTTCTTTACATCCCATTTAATTAAAACCCTGGGTGTCAGGTTCTGTGGTTGTGGAAGTACTCAGTAACATTGTAATGAATAATTCATTCACTGAATTTTGTTGGGTGCAAAAGGCAGTGGTTTCAGGTAGGTTCATAACAGCATCTTTGTCTGACGGGTCCCAAGCAGAAGAGGAAGCCCCGGGGGATCCCAAATGATGTTGTGGGTGCCACGAGTGGACCATGAGTCTTTTCAAGTGATTTACATGCATCAAGAGTAACATGTGGCCACTGTCCCCGAGCCATGAGCTGGTTACTGGATCGGCGGGGGGGGGAGGCCCTGCCCTTCCCCGC
>NW_009613665.1:10919-33274 GCF_000690535.1 Cariama cristata
GATCGGCGGCAGTGGTAGCCATGCACTTCCACGCCACTCTGCCGGAGTGAACGCATGTGTGAATCTTCTCCTGGCCAGCTCCGATCTGCTGTGCCTGCAAAACCTTGGTGCTTCAGGCTCAGGGTGTGGGAGCAGGCTCGGGGCAACGTTGGTGAGGTTCCTCGCTCATTTGAGGCCCAAGTATTTGTAAACGCACTTTTGTTTGTTTGTTTATTTATTTTAAAACCCTTTTCCCTGCTAAGGTGTGGAAGATCCCCATAGCGAGTGGCAGTGATGATGTGACCCGGGAAGTTCTTTGGCAGCCCTGGATGCACGCTGGCTGTTGCCAGCTGGGCACGTTTGAAACCAAATCAAGACTCGATTAAACTGAGAGAACTCGCATGCTTCTTTCTTTCATAGTAGATGGAAGTAACCGAATCAGTGCTAGATAAAAATAACTTAACCAAATGCATGTTCACAGCATTCCTCTTTACATTGACTGAAGTGATTTTCTCCCTTCCAGTTCTGTTGTGATTTAGTCACCGAGCAGCAGACTTCCAGCTATAATTGTCTCACTACTCCATTTTCCAGCCGCGTGCATCTCCAAGAACTGCACAGCTTATGTCTAGACGACCCTCTGAGAAGTCTCCCTCTGTGGCCTTACTTAGCTGGTGCAGTGACACCGAGACTGATGATGTCAGCCATTTTCGAGACTGATAGCCACGCATCTCATGACTCAGGTAGCCAAGGCAGGCACTCCGAGTGAAGGCAGCGTCTTGGAGCTTTATTCCAAAACCAGATGCATACAGACGTCTACGTACACCTGTGCTTACACACGTGTGCACAGATATGCTTTTGAGGCAGATTGGACACTTTGGTTTTACACAGTTGTGTTTTAAGCCTGTTTTCGTTAGGATCCATGCGGTTTTCCTTTTTGACTTCTGCATAAAGCTTAGAGTAAAATGTAGCAAGGACTGGTACAAATCCCTGCAGCACCCATGGGAATTGAGTTAGAGGGAATTTTATCAGCATGTTTGCCTGCACAGGCGTTCTGCTGAGGAGTGATGTGAGTCTTCTCCACCACAGTGGATCCTTTTTACATTAAATGAAATCTAAACTTCCCAGAATCTTTCCATAGTGGAGGTGTCCGCATGCTGCCACGTGAGACACAGAGGAGGGCACATGTAACTTCCATGAGCTCTGGAACCCCTCTTACTGACTTCAGGCAGGACCTGGCTCCAGTTAGGAAACAGTAAACCTGCAATGATGGTGTTTCATCTGCTTTTTACTGCTCTTGGTGTGTCAGGCTCTTTAGTAGCACAGTGGAAGTTACTGCAGTGAAGGTCCTGGAGGCTGAGGACCTACAGGCTAATTCTATACTTGAGGGTGAAAGATGGGCTTAGGAATAGGAGAAAGTATCCTAGTCCCTTCCACTTGGTGTCCATGTTGCTGGATCTTAGCCTGGCAGTCATTCAGACTTGAGGTGAGACTCATCTCACCCAGCATTAGTTGGATGCAGTGCCTAATTTTGCTGTTTTTTTCCCAGATGTTTATTTTTCGGTGGAATGGTCCATATCATGCACATGCATGTTTTTCTCAAGTAGGTATTTAGGGACTTGAGGGTGAGTATGTCAGATGTGAGTGTCAACAATTTGAACACGTTTATGTGGCTGAGTAAATTCTACTGAAAGGCTGCTTCCATACTAATAAATTAAACGTGCCTAGTACTGTTCTTGGCCTTGAGGCCAGCTGGGATGGAGAGCCTTACTTCCATCCAACAGCTATCTTACCCTCCAAACCACAGTGGCTCTGTGCAGACTTCTAATTAGGAGTGACCCCCGGTCCCTGCTAACTCTTGAACTACACACAAGAGTTATTTAGGAGAGTGCTACTGGCACAGACCAAAGTCATTCCAGATACTCTGTTAATAATTTATGCTATAGATTATCAAGTTCCTGTGCCCAGAAATGTTCCCCACCACCAGTGGAGCCATAGCTAAGATAGGCACCCTATGTTTAGCGAGAATGGAGCCAGTGAACTGGGCTGAAGCATTTCAAGTCCCACCTTCTCCTGCAGACCACAGAAACGAAAGACTGGATCCATGCTCACGTGCCATATGTCTTCTACCTCTTCCCTAAAGCAAGCTTCAGACCTTAGGCTAAACTCGGTGATGGAATAAAGATTTACAGCATGGAAGATTGACCGTGTTTGGTGTTGACCAGTCACTGACATGACAGATAGACAAAGAATTCCTTGTAGTCCCAGAGGAGGGAATCATCTTAGGGATGCGCCCTGAATGATGCCTGGCTGATACCCATGGTAGTACATCCTAGTGTCACTGAGGGAGATAGAGGTGACCAGACCAGAACTTTGTCATGATATGGCCCAGGGCTTGATATGTGTGGTGGGATATGGGTCAAAACTGTAACACTTCGCTCCCCTCCGCCATTCTAAAGCAATGTGCATTGAGAAACACGATGGATCATCAGCACAGAAAATACATCAAAGATGGTTTTGAAACATTTCTATGTTGGAAATTTCCAGTTGGGTAGGCAAGTTGCCTGTTACAAAAGGCATACAGCTTAAGCAACTGCTATCCTGAAAGGTTGTTAAAATTAAATTGTGAATTGACATCTCTGTTGTTACATTCCTGGAGCAGAGTGGCTGCCTAGGTATTTCATAATGGAGTATCTAAGCCTAGCAACACAGGGCTTGTTCTGCTGAATAGTATGCAGTATTATGTAATTTAATAACATTAAACTAGGATGTTCTGATAATATTATTTGAAAGCTGTTTAGTTTATTTAATACCATTTGTATTTTGCATGTGAGTTGAATTTAGGGAAAAAAAGATTTTAGAAGAAACTGGGGAGAGTGTGGTAGGAAATTGTGCAATGTACTTATCTGAGACTACATCACATGGTCTGCAAAGCACGGCTTTTGCTTTTATACACATAGTCTTGGCGACTCTCCCACTAGCAACAATAGCGCTCAGACTCATACTGATGTCACTGTTGAGTTATTTAATTTAACTGAACGAGATTAATGTGTTTATTTAAAACCTTGGTCAAAATGGAAAAGAAAATCTCGGGACAATACTTTTACGAGAACATATATGTTTTCGTATCTGATGATTGTAACATTGCATTAACTTATCAGGAGCAGTTGTTTACACACGCTAATGCCCGGGAGACCCCCCTCAGATAAGAAGTGTGAGCCATTTTTCCCTCTCAGCCTGGAGCAGAGACTTTTACACCACTACTGGTCCTGTGGGCTTTCATCCCAGGCTCTCCTCGCTTCCTGTTGCTGCTTCCAGGGCTGATCCACAGACATGCCGGCATTGTTTCATTTTCTCACGTGAAGGTGGGCTTTGTTACCACCAAGCAATGACAGCCATGCGGTGGTGGATCCTCTACGGATTCTCACCGGGGCAGCGAGGGACAGACACCTCTGCACGGGATGCCTGGATGGGGCTGATGCTGGGCTCTGTAGGCTGAGCCTGCTCCCACAAAGGCTGGAGACTGCCTGCCTAAATTTTATCCACATTATGTTTTACAAGCAACTTGAGGGTTTTTTCCTGTGATAAATCATTCTGAATTTATTTCATTTTTACATGTACCCTCTAAGTGTTTGGAATAGACTTCGGTTTTGACTAAGAGGCGTTAGTAACTATCCAGTTAAATGCTCCAGGTCGTTGGATTTTTACTAATACAGAGCAGGGAAAAAATTTGGAATCTGAAGTTTCTCTTTGCATGGTGGGACAAGTTTGGGCAGTTCCGTGGAATTGATCATTGATTGCTGAATGGCGCAAGTGGGGGATTTCTACCGTGCTCTCTCAAGAGCCCCTCTTGACATGCATGTAGATTGATAATGTAGAAATTGCACGTAGATTGATAATGTAGAAATCGCATAAGCCAGAGCTCAGTGCTGTGGTGGGTGCCTGAAGCGAGGTGTGCCTGCTCTTCTTTCCAGTTTTGTAGTCGCTCTGTTCATATTTTCGTGCAGCCTCCTGTTCACTGGTGCTTGGAATATGAATGTCTTGGAGGAACAGCAGCTGCTGCTGGGGCTTGTGACATGCCAATGAGTCGCTTTTGTGATCTCTCTTCTGTGGGGCCAAGTACTTCCATCTCCCTAGCTCTGTGGAAGACTTTTGGGAATTTGAGCCCCTGCCCTCATCGTGGTTGCTCTCGTGGAAGAAAGGAAAAACCTCCTTAGGTTTACATGCATCTGCATTTCTCAGGGTGCTGAGTGTCTTAAAGGATAATGCAGTGGGGCAGAGGAATGGGCATGAGAACAAAACAGAAGGGCTAGGAGGAAAACAGCTCTAGGTGGTCGCTGGTCCTCAGCAAACATTGCACGTTGTCTAAGAGGTCCTGATGCCCTGGGCCATGTGTGCTTACCCTGCAGCATGCTCCAGAGCTGTGTGGTGCTGAGGGTATGAGGCTATGCTGAGGAACCAGTCTTTGGGATTGGCCTCCCCTCTCCATATGTTGTACCTGTGCCTGTACCTGGTGTCCTCAGGTGCCCTTTGAGCTCTTGCAAGAGCTGTGCATTTCAGAAGACTACAGAATAATATGGTTTGTGAAGCCCAATACCGAGCAATATCGCTCTGTCTCCTCAGTGGTTGCATATAGGCAGTGCTGAGGTCTATGGCCAGACCTTTACTGGTGGGGAGGCAAGGAGGACCCATGTCCTCCCACAAGGCTGGAATAGGGCAGTCATGGAGCTGCTTCTCTGGAGACATCCATTTAGAAGCTGCCCCCACCTCCTGCTTTAAGTGCCCTCCGTATAGTTCAGACTTTTGGACTTGGTCTGCTCAGGGGGTCCGTGAAGTATATTTAAAGCAGTAAATAGCTTGAATTACACGGACGTTTTTCCTCAGAGTTCCAGTCAGTGGAAATATGTCATTTTCAGCTAAAATTAGACTGGCTCCAGCTACATTTAAAAAAAAAAAAAAAGAAAAGAAAAGAAAAACCCTCCACAACTAAACTCTTTCTGTTGGACTTTGTCAGATGTAGCAACTCCTAGCAGAAATAACTCAGCATCCATCCAGCAAAAACCGTGTCCAGAAGTCTGTGATTTTCATCCAAAAAAATGAATTGCTGGAGAGAGAGAAACAGACTGGCTAGGCAAGCAAGGTTTTTCTCTTGTATGTGAAAAAATGTAAATAAACTTGGAGAACAGTGATAGATCTTTCAAAGGCACTAAATGAAATCTGAGAGTGCTTGAATTTTAAATTAATTTTGCAGTTAATATCATACAACTCTTGACAGTGAGATTGGAGAGGCAGAGAGGGAGATGAATCAGAAAAATATTCTGCTCATTACTTCCATAAAATTTCATAGTACAGACTTAATTTTGTAGAGTATGCTTGAGCTGAACCTACAGCTCCCAGCATTAAAAAAAAGGTACATTTTCTTTTGTAGTAAGTATAACCCCAACCCTGCAACAATTTGCCTAGTGCATTAAACTCTAAACACAAATTGAAGTGACTGGACACTTAATGCTTTCTGAGATCCAACTCTAAGATGAACGTGGAGGGTAGGGGGGAGGAGAAGCTTGGACCCAAAATAAATAGCAAAAACCAAGTGGAAAACTATTAAAAATTAAATACACATTTTGAATAATTTCTCTTTCAAAAGATTTTATTGAAGGAACAATGAAAGGAGTGTGTGAAACCTAACTATGTATTGTGTTGTTATTCTAGGCTTCATCAGCAGTTTCTTGATGTTTGGAAAGTTCTAAGACCCACCCCGTTGGACTGCTTGTAACCAGTGCCTAAGACTACAAAAACATCTGTGTGGAAGAACCTTTCCTTGAAGGAAGCGTCCATCTTGATATTGTGGAATCTCCGTGCAAGCCTTGCAAGGCAAGAGAGCAATTTGTGCTTCCGTTGACGCTCGTGTGTAATCTCTGCTTCTTATGCACTCCAGCACCCCTATCAGTTCCTTGTTCTCCTTCACCAGCCCTGCAGTGAAAAGGCTGCTGGGCTGGAAACAAGGAGATGAAGAGGAAAAGTGGGCAGAAAAAGCTGTTGACTCCTTGGTGAAGAAGTTAAAGAAGAAAAAAGGTGCCATGGAAGAACTGGAAAGGGCTCTGAGCTGCCCAGGTCAGCCCAGTAAATGTGTCACGATCCCACGTTCCTTGGATGGGCGGCTGCAGGTGTCTCACCGCAAGGGGCTTCCCCATGTCATATACTGCAGAGTGTGGCGATGGCCTGATTTACAGTCTCACCATGAGTTGAAACCACTGGAATGTTGTGAGTTCCCATTCGGCTCAAAACAGAAAGAAGTGTGCATTAACCCCTACCATTACCGGCGGGTGGAAACCCCAGGTAATTATATCATCTGTAAATGATTCACATCTCTCTATTAGCTCTTGCAATGGCAAGTCTCGTCTTCACAGAATCACATATTGATTAGGTTGGAAGAGACCTCTGGGATCATCGAGTCCAACCTTTGCCCTAACACCACCATGTCAACTAGACCATGGCACTGAGTGCCACATCCAGTCTTTTCTTAAACACCTCCAGGGATGGTGACTCCACCACCTCCCTGGGCAGCCCATTCCAATGCCTAACGACCCTTTCTGTGAAGAAATGCCTCCTAATGTCTAACATGAACCTCCCCTGTTGCAGTTTCAGACGATGCTCTCTTGTCCTATCACTAGTTGCCTGGGAGAAGAGGCTGACCCCCACCTGGCTACCCCCTCCTTTCAGGTCGTTGTAGAGAGCGATCAGGTCTCCCCTCAGCCTCCTCTTCTCCAGACTAAACACCCCCAGCTCCCTCAGCCGCTCCCCATCAGACTTGTCCTCCAGACCCTTCACCACCTTCGTTGCCCTTCTCTGGACTCACTCCAGCACCTCAAGATCTTTCTTGTAGTGTGGGGCCCAGAACTGGACACAGCACTCGACGTGTGGCCTCACCAGTGCCGAGTACAGGGAGAATCTTAGTGCATCCTACCGAGGTGTGCTCTGACATCTGAAAAGGCAGGCCCCATTTGATGGAAGGACCCTGGGTCTTTCCCGGCCCGGTAGCATCACAGCTCCGACAGCCAGGAGTAAGGAGGGAGTGAGGAGCACCTCGCCCCGTGGGGTCTGTGTCACATCGGACCCCCGAGGGTGCCCAGATCTTGTCCAGGGTGCTGAAAGCAAGCTGCTGCTCCGTGGACGTGGGTGCTGGCTGCCCTCTGAACCCTCCCCCTGCAAACTGGTGTTCGCTTGCATGAAGTCTAGGCGCCATCCTAGACTTCCCACCCTGACTGGATTTATGTCTCATTGTCTGAAAACTAACAGTCGGCTCATTAATCCACAGGAAAACTGTCTCACTAGCTCTCTCTTTAAAGATTAGAGTTGCAGTAAGATGGCTTATTTTGCTGTGGATATGAAACCAGGTCAATTGATTCTTCCTAAAATGCCTGGTGGCCTGCCTTCAGTGGGATTTACTTACCTAAATGGATAGTTTATGTGAAATAAATCCCCCAGGTTCCCATAAAACTTTGGATTTTTCCGCTGATGATCCTCTTTAAATTGAACTTGGTCAGCACTGAAAACTTGTGATCTCACTGAAGGATCATTTAATTGGGCTCTGTGTCAATGAAACAGCTGTTAAAAAATTACAGTGTTCAGTGTTGACTTCTGTAGAGATCTTAGAAAGCAGGGCTGGCAGAGATCTGGAGCAGTCATCGTGTTCTCCTCTGCCCCTACTCCCAAACCAAAACAAATTACCAGGTACATTCCTGACAGATCTTTTTCTAATGGGCTCTAAAAATCCCATGTGATAGAGGCTCCACAACCTCCCCAGGCAAGTGCATCTATTGCTTTGCTATCCCTACAGTTCAGAATGATTTCTAATGTCTAACCTAGCTCTCCCTTGCTGCCAAAAATCACAGTAATTTAATTTACTAATGGATACGGTTGGTAAGTGTATACTTATTATTCTGTGATTACTCTTTGTCTGGCATGAACTTTACTCTGAGGTGACATTAGGATCAGATAAGTGAACTGTGGGATGTTTCTTTTCACACAGATGAAATAAGGGAAGGACATTTGTTAACATTTGTTAAGCAACCGGAGCTGCTCCCTCTTCTGATAGTCCTTCCACTGCGCTGGAGCTGTCATTTTGAAGTTGTATCTGAACTGCTGTAAACATTGTCACAACTAAAATTTTACAGCTGCGGTGAGTGGTGCTTGCTGTCAACAGTTTTCAGTGGAGAGAGCTGATCTCCTACCTTGTTAAAATAAACTCTTCAAGAATCCAAGAAAAGACACTCATAAAATATCCTACTCTGTGTATCTTTCTCTTTGAAGGCTGCAGTCTGTAGTGTCTTCTCATTTCTTCTGGTCTAACTCCAGTGTAGTTAATGGAGTCTCCTCAACACGGTAGCTGACAGCACAGCACAGTGCTGTTTTCAACCCCCCTCCTCTGATTTGTTCAGTGCCAGCTAACAAACGCTAGCACTGGAATAATTCAGCAGCTGCTAAATGGCTGCCAAAGCTTGTTGTTCTGGCTCTGAAACTAAGAAGGTTTCAGCTGTGAACATGTCTCTATTGCTCATCTGTGCAGCAGACTGGCTACATCTCTACTAGTAAATGAGATGGGGCCAAGGTGCAGGTCTGAGTCTTGCTGAACTGGTACCGTGCTCCCGAGCACAGCTTTGACCTGTGCAGACTCGCATGGATTAGCAGTTCTCAGGGTGCAGGGGTTAGCCCATAGGAGGGACTCTGGGCACTTTGGACATGACCACCTTGTTTTAGAGGTGAAAGAGAGTGCAGCTGTGAGGATGCAAGCTGTTCTGTGCCAGTTCTCCACAGGACCCAGGAATCACAGAATCATAGAACGGTTTGGGTTGGAAGGACCTTAAAGCCCATCCAGTTCCACCCCCCCTGCCATGGGCAGGGACACCTTCCACCAGACCAGGTTGCTCAAAGCCCCATCCAACCTGGCCTTGAACACTTCCCGGGATGGGTCATCCACAGCTTCTCTGGGCAACCTGTTTCAGTGCCTCTCTACCCTCTCCGGGAAGAATTTCTTCCTCATATCTCATCTAAATCTTCCCTCTTTCAGTTTAAAACTGTTGCCCCTTGTCCTGTCACTCCGTGCCCTTGTAAAAAGTCCCTCCCCAGCTTTCTTGTAGGTCCCTTTAGGTACTGGAAGGCTGCTCTAAGGTCTGCCCGGAGCCTTCTCTTCTCCAGGCTGAACAACCTCAACTCTCTCAGCCTATCTTCACAGGAGAGGTGCTCCAGCCCTTGGATTGTCTTTGTAGAAGAATTGTTCTTGGGTTGTTGTATTCAACCCTACCGCACTTCTTAAGGGGACAGTTTAGAAGCTGAAGCTCACAAGTGAGTCGCCTCCCTGCTCAAGGTGATGTGCAGCAAGGAGTACGACCAGCTCAGGTGTGCAGGGGCAGCGGCAAGAGAGAGAACTTACACCAGTGCAAGTGGCAGGAAAGCAGCTCCAGGGCAGAGACAGTGCTGCAAGGAGGTGGTGGTGAGGCGAGAGAAGACATGAGCTTCAGGAGAAAGTGGTAGCAGTGAGATCACCACAGAAAAGGCTGGGAGCGATTGATCTAGGTGCCAGTCTCTTTGAACAACAGTCCTCTTTTAACTACAGGAAATCTTCTGCATCTTGGCTGCTGGTGATCTTAGGCTTATGTGAGATTCTCTGAGTCTCATCCTCTGGAGCTAAAGAATCCACCCATGAAATTACTCACCAGTGCATTTTTTTATAATCCACAAGCCAGTATTGTGTTCATACAAATGTCCATCTTTTGGGGGCTCACTTTCTATCTCTGCAGTCTCTCTTGCTGGGTCAATCACTGTGTGACCAGATCCATTAACTTTTATTCAGAATGAATGAGTTGTGTCAGAGATGGGAGGGCCTCACCCTTTCTTTCATGGCCTGGTGGATCCCTAGACCTCTGTTACTGGAGAGCAGCTTTAAGCTCTGGTCTACGATTCAGGGGTTTCATTGCCTCTGTTGTGTCCTTAGGCTGCCCAGCCACATCCTAGTCTATACTGACCAATACTACACAGGTAATGCATAGCTTTTATTGCTGCTACCAGTATCACCAGCAGATTTCTTCTCAGGTCTGCTGAGCAGCAGGTGCCATTTATAAAAAAGCAGCAAATATTTCCTCTCTTTGTGCAACATGCCACTGCAGAGAAGGGGTAGGCCACCTCGCCTAAAGGAGATAGAGACAGTGGTTAAGCTCCGCTTCCTCCTTCATTGCTTTGTCTCAAAGAGCTGGTGAGAAGTCTGAATGGTTTGTTGTCAGCAGAAGTTGCAGTTTCAGAAAAATATAGAACCTGCCTAAACTGTACCCTATTATTTTTATTATGAGAGCATTCATGTGTAGATATTGCAAATTCTAGTGTGCACCATTGCTGTCGACAGCAGGAGCCTAAATGACCTTTTGACTTAGGCTAACTGATTGCTTTCGTCAAGCCCAGGTAGGACTAAGATGTGGTAGCCCTCCAGTTGGAAGACCACCTGATGATCTCACTGTTGGCTGTGTGTTTGGTGTTTGTGAATGGTTATAGGTGTGGGGAACAGATGGATCTCACCAGAGGGTAGATCTTCAAAGGTAATAAACTCTGCAAAGATGGGCTGATGTGTGAGAAATCGCAGTGTGGATGTGGTACCTGGAATTAAACTGTCAGACAGATAGATTGTTTGCTAGCACCTGAAGTTGCAGGCTCTGGGCACAGCCAGGTTTCCACCAAGATCTGTTGCAGCTAAAGGAACCAGGAGAAAACCTAGTGCAGGAAAGGCAGTGGCAGGACCGTATTTGTCTTCAGTTAAACAAAGATTATCAACACTTGGGCATGCACAGAAGGAAGGATCCACCCCTGGCTCTCGGGGGAGAATAGCAGGTAGGAGAAAAGGACTCCACTGAGTGGAGACAACGCAGGTCAGTTATGGGGGCAGACAGGTCCCAATGCACTCAGTCACTCACTTTTGTGCCTCTGGTCTCACTTTCTTCAGAGTGATTGAGCCCTGGAGGGTGACATCTGTTACCAAAAGAACGAGGAGAACAAGGGCCTCTGGGGAATTTTTAGCCACAAACAAGAAAATCTCAGAATTCCTCACCACCACAGAGGCTTTAGCCCTCTGGGCAGCCACAGTGCAGTCAGTGGAAAGATTGAGTGAGTTGGCAAAAACTGTACAGCAGAGCAGAAATTAAGAGTACCCTGGTCAGAACTGGGAAGGAGTTCAAGGCTTGAAAATGCCTCTTGCTGACTCACTCAGGGCGAGTCAAAGACTTTCCCTGGCAAGTGCTGTTCACACATCCAGATTCTCAGCTTTCACTTAGGGAAATTGAGTTCCCACAGGGCTGAAGAAAGCCGCCTCCTTAGCGGTGGTACCCACAGTGAGGTGCCAGCCTCCCAGCGCTGCACGGCATGGCTGTGGCACGGCTGTCCCTTGCTCAGCACCTCTGCTGGGTGCAAAGAGATCACCAGTTCCTCATTTTCTAAGGCTGCTGGTCAGAGCTGGCTGAGAAGCACCAGACCTGGCAAACATCGTACCAGTTTCATGGAGCAGTGGAGGAAAACTCCAGAAGCAGCAGCAGCAGCTCACAGCCTGGAGCTGCTCACAGGAGCATGGGATGGGAGGGATACAGCTGACCAAAACCACATCTGCAGTGGTGGTACTGGTCTTGTCCCAGTATAGAGCAGATGAAAAGAGCAATAAAAGAGCGTATTTCTCTCCCCTAGCTATGAAGAGGTCCATGGGAGACTGGACAATGCGTCTCAGATATGAATACCTGTATTGCCTGTATGAGTCCTACCTGGAGAGTGTAGGAAATCTTAAAAGCTAAAGAAGTGGTAAAGAAGCAGAAATACCTTTTTTTTACCAAACGACTTAAGAGGGTGGCAACAAAATCTTCATCCCACGGACAGGGGCATATCAGAGGCAGAAGGAAAGGAAGCAGTCTCGAGAGCACCATTCCTGTGCTGGCCAGAAACTAATTAGACATTCATTGGGCCAGAGAAGGGTCTACGTATAGTCTTTTTAACAGGGATCCCAGTGCCTGTGCTTCCAGGAAGGTAAGAAAATCACGTCTGCAGTGAACCCTCTGTCATCAGTTCAATCTTTTGTATGTTTTTAGGGCTGAGTTCTTCAGTTCACGGGTGACTGGCAAATTCCCAAATGGTGTATGCCAGTGGGTGGGCAGGAGCGTGGTTTAACCCTGCCCCAGCTCCAGCATAGTGCTCCAGCAAGCAAGGAGCTGTAAACCTGGCATTGGTACCAGGCACTGGTCGTCATCCTCCCAGGTCTGAGCAATCGCTATGCACTGAGGGTGCACTCCAAGGAGGGTGTTCCAGCAGCCTCTTCTCACGTACGTGTGTTGCATTATCTATATATTATTTGCTTTATAGGAATTATTCCACTCTTTCATTATGCTGGATAAATGAGAGTTCATTGTAATTAAAAGGTATTAGCTAACCTACCTAAAAAGAATTTGCCTTACCTAGACAGAGCTTTTTGGACCTAAACGATGTGTTAAAACATGTTCAAACCATATATTCCTATCAGCATTTATAACCAAAAGCGCACATGGCTATTTGTTTCCGTAAGCTAGTAAGGGTAGACTGAAAGATCACATTCTGTTGGGTTTTAGGCCAGAGGAACTCTGGACACTGGGTCAGTCAATACAACCCTGCTGAATTGTTCGCCGTGTTGGGACAATTCATCCTTGCACAGTAACTCAAATTGCCTCCTTATCTTCTCTGGTGGGTTTTAGATCTGCACGACAGCAACTGGGGATTCATTCTCTCTACCTGTGTTTAAGGCGTTAACTAAGATAATCAGGCACTATGTGAGCTAGTAACTAATAGAGAAATCGTGGAGTACGTGAATTGTCCATGGTAGGTGCTGTTCTCCCCCCAGGGACTACAGGGGACCCAGTTAAAGTCTTAAGTTGAACTCCCATATGCAGAACTATTTAGCAAGCCTCTTTGTTTTCCAGCCAAGGGGCTGCATCTTCACAGGTAACTCATTAGTCGGATTTTCTAAAGTGTTTTGACTCCCATTCTGCTCTGGCTTCTGATAAGACAGAATCCAAAATAATTTGGGTCAGCTTTAGGTTTCTCAATGCAACAATGTTGTTAACAGCACTGATAGTGTGAGAAGTACGTGAAGAGAGTTTGTGAAGAGAGACGCTATTTTCTACTAGACCAATTTTTATATGGATGAATTTGGATTTCAGTTTTTTGCCCAGCGTTTCTCGTGTCTTAACTACAAACCATTGACATTTGCCTCCTCATGCTAGATCTTTTCTAACTATATTGCAAGAGCTAAATTAATATTGCTGCAATATTTGAATTGCCATTTACATTTCCTTTTAAAGATCCCACTGGCTGGCTGGCAGCGTTTTCAAGTACCTGAAAACCCTTTTAAATCTGGTGTCTGGCTTCAGGTCTGTGCTTCCTTTTGCCCATGTGTAAAACACTGGTAGTAAAATATGCAGTGTATTGTGGAGCACTATTATTATTAAACTTGGCTGTGGTTTTGGCAAATCCTAGTGATAATATTTAGCAAACTCCTGACATGTTCAGTCTTTCAGGCAGGAAGGAATGGGTAATTTTGAGGGAGAAATGTGCCACTTGCGTTTCTGTAAGAGGGCTGTGTGTGCATGCCGTACCTGTGAATTTTATGGTACCTTGCTCAAGTCGGGAATGAGTCCATCTTTTGCGTATGGAATTGCTGGAGCTGGCTGCAAATCTGGAAAAAAAAGGTCCAAGCTTTTGATTCTTGTTTTTGGACTGGTTTGTTGCCCTTCAATGACTTGTATGTAGACAGCAATATTTGGGCAGCATGGAATGTGCCTGTTTTTAACTTACAAAGAGATATACTTTCAAGAGTGCAATTTTAACCAGATTTTTTCTGTTCTCATTTTCAGTCCTACCTCCTGTACTTGTTCCAAGACACAGTGAGTTTAACCCTCACCTCAGCCTCCTCGCCAAGTTTCGAAACACTTCTCTGCACAGTGAGCCGCTGATGCCGCACAATGCCACCTATCCTGATTCTTTCCAGCATCCTCCATGCACCCCTTTTCCATCATCACCCAGCCACATGTTCTCCCAGTCACCTAACAGCATCAGCTACCCCAACTCACCGGGAAGCTCTTCTGGACCGGGAAGTCCTTATCAGCTCACAGGTAAGAATGAGCTTTCAGACACCTTGACTGAGGCAATCGAGTTTCTTGCCAGGGCCTGGGATCAGGTGCCAGTTCTGTGTGCTCCCCCCAGGCTGTAGCTACAGATTGAACTGTTGGACAGGATGGATTTGGAACATGATTGCTTGTCACTGTGTCTTAGATTTGTCTCCCAGTCCTTCTGATGGATGCTCAAGGGACTAAGAATTGTAGTCATCCCACTCCTAGAAGTGCCTGGATGAGATTTCAAGCTTGTGATATAGTCCACGAAAAAGAACACTTGCAACACCTAAATTAGGCACCTCTAGTAGAGTTTAGAAACTCCATCAAGAGAGACAGGATAAAATGGGGAAGTTGGTACACAGAAATATATTTTAATGTATGATGATTGCACTGGCTGTATAAACTTCAGGAAATTAAGGTGTTTAACAATCTGGCCCAACACTTCGTGAAGCTACCAGGCAAATCCCTATGACTTTGGAACGTGTTTTATGAGCTTCACGGTTCTGAGGTCAGCAGGGTTATGTCACTCAGATTGTTTGCATTGTGAACTCCTTACTTAGTCCTGCTCTGATTACCTGAGAGTTTAACTATGCTTTTGCTGTTAAATATCCCAAGAAGGTGTCATGCAACACAGCTGAGAGCTAGCTTTAATATCAAAACATGGTTCAGATTCACTTCTGCACTTCGTTGTAACTCTCAAATAGTTTTTCACAAAGATGAATGCAGGTCAGAATCTTGTAGCTTAACTAGCTACAAAGCATTTAAATTTATGTCCTTAATGATATGCCTATTTTCATTTTAAGTGCAAGAGAGGTGTTTATTTTTACAAGGTGTTTGTAGTATTTGAACTTCTTTTAAGCTGGACACTTTCAACACAGTGTGATATATTTCATTCCCACTGCATTCATTGAATGGACCTTCATTCATTTCTTCTCTAGATCTGTACTTCAGATTAAATCGTATTTAGCAACATCGAAACATTTCAGCAAGTAGTAAGACTTGTTTGTCTTCTCCAATCTTTTTCTTTCACCTCTGTGTAACCAAGCTGGATTCAGTGGAGCTGGTCCTGACAGGTAAATTGGACTCAGTCCAGCTAGGTAATGGCTCTGACTCGTGCATTTAGCTGAACTTGGGACCTTGCAAAGCTACTTAAAAATGGAAGTGGCTCAACCTGAGCTTCAGTATATCACAGTATATGGCATGCTGATAAGCATAATTTGCCTGTGGAAGAATCAGGGGTGGAAGACTACCTAAAGCAAACTGGAGTTACATCAAGAACCTTGAGTGGGATTGGTGTGACCAAATATAGATGTCATCAATGCAAATTCTACATCTCATGCAATTGTCTATGCTCTCTCTGTAATCAGTGGAGAAAAACAGGCACTCCTAGAACAAGATTCATTGCATCTGAAGGTATATGTCTAAAGTAGCTGAGATGCACCGTGTCTGCAGATGCCTATTTTTCTTTAGTGGGTATGAGGACAGTTTATGGTGACAAGCTTAGGTGTAGACATCAAAAATATCTGTATAACCACGTTCTGTTCCTTTCTGTGACTTGTATTGTCTTCCACTCTTTTTTGATTTTGTTTTACTATTCTAGCTTGTTGCATTTTCTGTAGGAGGGTTATGTCATGTACATATGTACATTAGAAATATCATACAGTATATGAAATTCCTAAATCCTGAACTATGCTTAAATAGAATAACAATGCTGTGCAGTACTTATTTCGTTATCTTATGAGACAGTCCACATTTATCCACTCTGGATGAAGTTGCTCTGTTTTGAGAGCCAGCCAACAAATCCCGAACACAAAAGAAAATTTCAACCTGGAACCAAGTTAAACCCTGGTCTTCTTAAAGAGACCCTTAGTCCTGCAAGCTTGTGTATGACTATAATTTATACATAAACCCAGTAAGTTTCTGTTGAAAAGAATAAAACTAGATGCTTTTCGTGCTTATGCAGTGAATGTCAACATTTTCTAATACAAAAATGAAATCCCTTTTTCTTTGGCTTTTTAAAGCCTCCCTGTCTTTCTTGAGAATCCCCACTATAGAGTCACCTTCTGTTTTCTAGCTTACTCTGCCATAAATGAAACCAATCAGGAGCTGGGCAGGTTGTGAGCTGATAACTTTTTCTCCATATTTTTTCATCACAACCGTTGCTCTTTGATGGGAGACTGAACACACCAGAAGAGGGCCAGCCTTCCCTTGTAGGACAGAGGTAAAAAGGACAAATCTGGAGGGAGTTTTGCCAAGTCTGATTTTAGAGTGTAAAGGCTTTCCATAGGCTTTTCATAGCCTGTGCAGAAAGAGAGCTTTCTCCCAGAGGATCGATCAAAGTGAGCTGCTTTTAAATCGTCCTCTTCAGGTGTTAAATTTGTGAGAGGAGTCTGGAACTGAAGGATCAAACTGCGTTACTTTCTTAGGGTAACAGCTGGTGTTAACAGAGAGCTTGACTGAGCGCTGGTCTAGGCCTGAGGCACTGTTGTGACTGTCCCTCTCTCTTTCAAGTGCAGCATGTCCAACATGACAGCCCTTCCTTCCCATCCTCCCTGAACATCTAATGGTCTTAATCTGGAGACTGAAAGGAGGCCAGGTTCAGATTTGTGCTCTGTTTCCAACCCTGCTCTAGCTAACCAATGCTGAAGAAGCTAAGTATTCACTGGGAAGAGCTGGGGAGAATTTACCAATGTATTGATTTAGGTGTCTTTTCTTTCTTTTCTTTCTTTCGTTCTTTCTAATAGTGGAAACTCCACCCCCACCTTACCATGCAAGAGAACCTCCAGGAACCCACAATGGGAGGTCAATGGATGCAATAGCTGAAAGTCAACTAGTGCTGTCTTTGCCCAATGGAGGTAAATCTGCCGATGGAGAAGCTGAAAGTAAATAACTATTTGTACTATTCTTCAAAGAAAAACTGTTAAGCAAAAAAATTGTTACTTGAACAAGAAGGTTCGGTGATGGGTAATGATAGGTGTCAGACAGTTTTGCAGTAAGGCTGTGTACTAGACCCATCCATTAGCTAGTAGAATAGGTTGATTTAAGAATTCGGTGAATTATGTGCTAAGTTAGAGAGTTTAGACCTTATTTGCATCCATGGATCATTACAGTTAGAAAGCTGTTAATGAAAGCAAACACTGTTATCTACGTTGTAAACACAAAGATATCAAATCAAGGATGGTGAGGCAATATAACACACAAGAGCACTATCAGTATCAGAACTGGTTTCTTTATCACCTTCAGTTCTGGGTTTCCAGTACTTTAAAGCCATGTGGCTGGGACCTTTCTTACTGCTATCTTTGTATTAACGTTACATTGCTGGCTGGCAAGGAAAAAAAAGGACATGTTCTAGTGAAGTACAAAGAGATTTTTGTACAAGAAGCCAAACTCTTTGTCCTCATATAAGAATGCTTTAGTGGAAGAGGGCATGGATGGTCAGAGTAGAAGGGTCTGGGATCCTCCTTGCTCCCCTCAAAGCAACTTCATGACCTCTCCAGCATGAACACTGCTACCTCCAGACTGGTAGTGGCAGTGATGCCTCCACCATTCAAAGCCCATTGCTTCACAGCAGCAAGGAGAAATGGAGTTCCTCTGCTGGGTTTTCTTGTGGCTTCCTGCTACTGCAAAGGAAAAATCACCATTGTTCTTTTAGTCCAGCATATTGTAGTCCTAAACAAATGTCCTTTATGGCATGAGGACTCAACACTATCCACACACATGCACATTAAAAAAAATGACGCCAGCCTTCTGAAACAGTGAGGGACATGTATGTGTCACAGAACTGGAGCAGATGAGGGTGATAGTGCTAATTACAGATAGGTACACAGAATGACCAGATAATAACTAGTTATCAGACACCAATACTTCTAAATAAATTGTTGAGATACTTTAGTCTCTTTACCATAGTTTACCATCCCTGATCACTGCCTTAGTGAATATTAGTTGGAAGTTTATTAGAGGTGATGCACAGAGGTGCTCTGGGGACAGAGGGGCTCACAAGCCTGTGGTGGGCAGGCTGGGTAAGGTTTGCCACTAATTCCTGTAAGATGAATGAAGCTCAGAGATTCTGTTACATTTTTAAGTCTTTCTCTGTCTCTGAGTTAGAAAACCTGGGCAGGGGTAGATCATTTCAAGAGAAATGACCTTGCTAAGATATCTGCTTACGGTCCCACATAGAAGCGGAAAGCCCCAAATAATGCAAAAAATTGGGGGGAGTGATTGGTTACTTCTGAACTTCAGAGTTTGGTATTAGGCTGAATGCTTGGCTTAATTTTGACTTGCTTTGAACCCATCTGTCATCCCTAGCTCCTGCTGGTGTGCAGAGCAGATGTATCCCTTACTATTTCCAGTGTAGAGGTTGGGCCCTAGTTCAGCAAGGAGTGTCAGCATGTGCTTAATATAATGCAGGGGAGTTACCACTTTTAAGAACAAGTGGGCCTCCTCAGAGGCTTAGAGTTAAGCTGGTGTACCAGCCCTTTGCATGTTTGGGGCTTCAGTCGTAAAATTAAGAAGCAGCAGAAACTGCTGTTGAGGTGAAGTGTGACATAAGTGACCATTCAGATGAAGAGCTGGGGCAGGAAGGAGTGGGAGGGTGGGATGGAGGGAGGAAAGAAAATGAGAATGATTATTTAAAAAATTTTACTGAGACCCAAGGAGCTGATTAATTTTATTTCCTACAGACTTTCGGCCTGTTTGCTATGAGGAACCCCAACATTGGTGCTCAGTTGCCTACTACGAACTCAACAACCGGGTAGGGGAGACTTTCCAGGCTTCCTCTCGAAGTATCCTTATAGACGGATTTACAGATCCCTCAAATAACAAAAACAGGTTCTGCCTGGGACTGCTCTCAAACGTAAACCGCAACTCTACTATAGAAAACACCAGGAGACACATAGGAAAAGGTAAGAGGAAATCCCTCCTCAGGAATATTCAGAGCTTGAAAGAACTGTGCATTGCATGAAGGAACCTAGGTTGGATGGGCTTGTCTTAAAACCAAAGCTCTGAGATTACTTCTGAAATAGCAGAAAAGCAGCTGATTCTTTTCTGACTGGATAACAGTCAGCAGAGTAGCTCCTTACAAAAGCTATTTACTTGGCCAGCAAAGAGAAAAATGTTGTTTATAGTTGTGTGTTCTAATTTAGCAGTATGTATTTTCATGTTATTTATTAGAGCTTCTGGCAACTGGGAATATTGCCATTGAAATGCCACTAAAGGGTAATTGCTGGTGCCTCAGGGCTGGTTCTCCTCCCACCAAATAACAAAGGGAGGTGGATGAAACACTTAGTAGTTGAGTTACTTAGCTGAAGAACTCTACCAGAGTTGCCTTTGCAGCTTTTTCCCCCCTACCAGTCTGATTCCTTGCCTTGTCAACTTCTCACCAGTAAAACTAAGTCTTGGATTCTCCCTCCAGCAGTTCTCCTTGTATGCCTCCCTTCTGGTGTACATACACCCTGTGCCTGCAGGATCATATGCTATTGGTGACAAGTACGAGGGGACCACACCTGGACATGCCCTCACTCCATCCCAGCTCACTAGGGCTGTGTAGGGCCTGGTATTCTCCCAGAACTTACTGTTGTTAGTGGCGGTGAGTCAAAAGCCCTGTACTGGCCACTTCTCTGTGCAGATGAAGCTTTGCCTGTTCTGGTATATCCAGTCTAGACTCATTACCTTGCCAACCCAGCCTCTCACCAGTAGCTGCCTGGGAATGGATTTCCCACTGGGCTAATTAACTCTTAATTGTTCCACTCCTATTATCTTGTCAACCTCACCTCATTTCCCAAGCCTAGAGCAGTATTTTAATTGGCTCTTGATAGTCTAGTGTTGAATGACTGAATAGGAGGAAGCTTGGAGACAAATGTGACATAGTTTTTACAAACAACAGTGAACCTGAAGGCTAGCGCAGGAGATGTTGTACTTGGCTCTTGCACTTTTCCCTGGAAGGGAAAGCGCTTGTGTTGCAGATGCACTGTGTGAAGCCAGTGTGATGCTACAAGCATCTGTCATAGTACTTTGTTATGAGGGGTGGAAATGAGTTGTACATCTGGTTCTAACTTACTCAGAAAATAAAGCAAAGCTTCTCTATCAGCATAAGCTGTCAGAGGGCTGTAGATCAAAGCTGAGCCCAGCCCTAAAAGAATGACAAGAGATCCCAGACAAAGCTGTCATTTGAGGATGTTACACCCTGTGACTTTCTGCCCAAAAAGAGGAAGAGACAGAACAGAAAGAAAATGAGGTAAATGGTAATGGTCCTCATCCGTTCAAATCTGAAGATCTGTCTTCATTGCTTAAAAGTCCTTTAAAGTCTTACACTAGGAATCTGCCCAAGGGTAGGGAGCAGGTTGCCCAGAGAGGAGCTTCGTATATCAGAGATCCTTAATTTTACTGCTCTTCCCTGTTTATGCAAATCTTAAAAAACTATGTTCAAGTGGAGTAGAAGTGGCACCAGCACAGGCCTGCAGAAGAGGACAGAGCAGCTCCAAAAGTGTGTAGTTCAGAGCCATGCTGGACAGATGAAAGCTACTGAAATGGATACAATTGTCACATGTTAACAGGGGAGAAAAAAGAGTGAGTAAACAAGATTAGCTCAGTAGGATAAGGATATGTGATTGAATTGTCATGTAGTGTATCAGCGTGAAATGGTTTCCTGGAAATACCACATCAAAGCTAAAAACAATCCAGAGCACAATGCAACATCTACCGGCAATTGGACCCGTTTCAGCAGTCAGACTTCAAGGACAAAAAGGGAACTTCTGATCAGGGTGTCAAAAGGATGTGGATGCTGGGAGACTGCTGAATTTCCAGTGTCTGCAGAGAGCAATGAAATCCCACTAAAACATATGGACCCTTGCTTTGGTCTTCTGCAAATACATATTCAGCTGCTTGGCTTCCTTGAGGGTGCTTGTCTCTGGTGAATGAATACCACAAGAGTGGAAATACACACTGACATTTCATTACTGCTGTATTTATTGCTTTTAAAAAGTCCACAGGGAAAAGCAAATTGTAGCCTCTGCTTTCAGAAGTGACTTTGGTGTTTTTGTTATTATAGTACACAGTTTGGGCAATGTCTTTGAAAGCATTAATTTTTTTTCAGAAGTTGTGTTACTCAGTATACTCCGAAAATCCATCTTTTAAAATTTTTCACCTTAGCACCCAGAAGCGTGACCACCCTAAATCAGTAGCCACCCCTAAAGATTTGAAATGTGGTGAACATTTAGGTCCTTACTCTTGTCTCCCTACCCTGTGTTCTCACTCTGTTTATTTCAGAAAGTCATATGAACTCCCTCGAGGTCAGCTGGGACCTCCGTGTTTTCAGTCCTTCACTTTTATCTATCTTCCGTAGAAGGGAAAGGAGACACGGGTCAGGTAATAGCAGTCACAGTGTGCAACACCCCATAATGTCTGTTGCGGTTGGACTGGAGCTGACGACCGGTCTAACGGAGCTGTCGTCTCACCCGTGTTCCCAGTGCAATACCAGTATGTGCTCTGAGCCACACCCCCTGCCACTCACAGCTAATTTGAGATCTCGTGGGTGCAGAGAAGTAAAAGTCAAGTGATGGCTTGAAGACAGATGTTAAGGTTCGCGTCTGAGTCACCCTGGAAGTCTATGGGAGAGTATATTTTTCCCAGATTCCTTTCCCACTCAACCTGCTTTTCCCCAAGCCTTTCCCACTTCTGTTTAGAGACTGGTTTTGTCCTAAGGATGTGCTGCTGCCCCTTGCTGTCGTGACCACAGAATGATGAGTAGGACGGGAATATGTAACCAGTCTTCTTTGTATGAAAGACAACAGGAATAAAACTAATTACAGCTGAATTATTAAAGCATAGTTATCACTAGCTTTGCAGGCAGTCCACTGAGACTCTCTGAACATGTGCATTTGTATGGAAGGGTTTGAATGCATACCTGGGAATGGAGAGGAGGATTTTATTTTTATTTAGTGGTGGTTTTTATGAGAACAAAGAACTGAATTCTTGCAAAAAAACCCGCTCTCCGCGTTGGGAGGGGTTCATCTCACCTGATCTAGCCATGGGAAGGTTGAATGCCAAGGCATCTTCACAGGATGACTTGACCTCGTTCAGGGTGTGGTTTTATGCTCACATTTAAGCAGTTTCGGTCCCCATTGCCACACTTGCACTGATGAAGATCTCACTGCAAATAAATCTTGTTTATTGTTTGGTTTTAAGTTTATTGGCTGGGTCAATTTCCCAGCCCGGGCG
>NW_009613665.1:33305-46708 GCF_000690535.1 Cariama cristata
CCCCAGTCTGGGTGGCTGCCCAATCTCCAGCCATTGCTGCCAGCATGAAGGCAGGTGTGGGAAGAAGCAGCGGCGGCAGGGAATGAGAGTGCCTTTTCAGCACCTGCACAGACTTCCATCAGTTTAAGCTGGCTGTGAGCCTGCACTCTGTAGCGGATGGAGTGAATCATCTGCCCCCAGTACCTCTCCTCATCTGTCAGCTAGAGGAGGCATTTACACAATTAGCTTACACAAGATCCTTCACTTTAAGGTTGCTGAATTGGGCTAAGATAAATTCCCCCACCAATTTGGGTATATTTTCATGCAAGTAGACATCCTGGGGGGACCAGAGTCTTTGAATGGATAGAAATGCTACCATCGTTAATTCCTGAAGGCATGGTAAATGTTTGAGAGTTAGTGTTGGTAAGTCAGTCAGGCACTGAAAGTCCAGAAGGAGATCAGGCACTTTCTTGCTAAAAGTCATTTTGAACAGGATCTGTTGAGTAAGTCACATCATGTACATGCAAAGACATGGTTCTGATGTGGTGGATAAAGCAAAATACAGAAAAGCTATTTTAAGTACACACCATTCTGTGTTTGAACTGCATGAGATAGGATCCTGTAGTAAAAAAATAGCGTGCAATGAAGTGGGTCTTGGTCAGCGTGCACGTGCTCAACAGTGAAAATACATTTAGGTGTGTAATGCATAACAGATTTGTCACCTCTTTGATGGTTTTGATCCATGCTTTTTATATGGTTGACATATGTTTGATATTTATGTGTGCGTATATGTATGTGTATGTATGTCTTGTCATAAAGTACTATGCTGTTGGGTTAAAGAAGTAAACCAGCCTTCACTGAGAAACACAAAGAAAAACATCACGTGCCAAGACTTTTTACTCCTAGACCGGTACCTCGAAATAGTGTTTGTGACAATGTCCTCTTAATGTTGGTGGGTCCATTGTACCGATACATGGAGATGCACACAGTTTACTGTCTTTTAAAAGGCAGTCTAGAGGCACTGAGTGCCTGAAATGATCCTCAGCTTGTATGCCGACACCAGTAAAATAGTTAAAGAGTTACTGGTATGAAGTGTGTTGTGAACAATGGAGAAATAATACACATTATTTTTTTCTTTTTCAAGGTGTTCATCTTTACTACGTCGGTGGGGAAGTTTATGCTGAATGTGTCAGTGACAGCAGTATTTTTGTGCAAAGCCGCAACTGTAACTACCAGCATGGTTTCCACCCAGCTACTGTCTGCAAGATCCCCAGTGGCTGCAGCCTCAAGATCTTCAACAACCAGCTCTTCGCCCAGCTGCTTGCCCAGTCCGTCAATCATGGTTTTGAAGTGGTGTATGAGCTGACCAAGATGTGTACTATTCGAATGAGCTTTGTTAAAGTAAGGATTCTTTTTTTTTCCTCCTGCATTATCTGAAAAGGCAAATCCCATCGCTTGCTAGCTTTGGTGCAAAACTAGACCCCATTAAATCCTTCCCAAGTGGGGATTTAGACATTCAGCTTGCAAATAGCAATTCAGACTGCCTCTTTTCCAGTATTGCCTTAAACTTCTAGGTGCTTAAAATCAGTAGCTTTTGTGGTCAACCTGGAAATTTCTTAGATTCCCAAAATTAGGTATTCCCTAGGCTTTTTGTGGAAAATAAGCAGAGATTGCATGGTGACGTTCCCCCATTGATTGCATAAAGAACTCAACTTAAAGGGCCTTAGCAACATGTAAATGTTGTAGCACATATCTTAGGCAGTTATGATCTCTCCTATTGTTACTGGTTTGCAGCAGAGCTTGGTAGAGCCATAGATCTGAAAAGAATGTCTTTGTGTCTCCAGACTAATTTACAATCTCATCATTACCATAGACTGGTATATATGGTCTCAGTCAAGAAACACTGGGTCCTCCTTCAGCCTCCACTGAGCTTGATGAGAATTGTTGTTTGCCACCTGTCTGATCCCTGGCAAGAGATTGTCTTAATTTCTGATTACTTTCTCTCTGGCCAGTCAGACGACCAGAAGGGCTTCTTGGAAGTAGAATACAAAACCCAAAAGAACATCTGACCTTCCTGCTGTTACTTGGAAGAGACAGAAGGCCACCAAAGCCATGACTGTTTCCTTGTCTTTCATATCTGAACTTTGCAGTCTGACTGCTCTGTGTCAGATGTATCAGTCTTTGTGAGAGTTTCTTCAATCTTCTGAATGGGCTTCTCATCAGAATGAGATCTCTTGACTCCTTTTAGCACTTAGGATTTACTTAGGTGCCTATTGTAGCATCTAAACCCCAGAAAATGGTGAGTATTTCAAGACTGTTTATAGATGCAGTAGACTGACTTCCTATAGTGATGCTGGGGAGAGCTGGCAGCAATGTTCAGCCCGCAAACTAGACAAGTTGCACCATTAGAAGTCCGTTGGTCCTGTTAGGTACCATAAGAAGTGGCTTGAGTACGTCCCTTTGTCTTGCAGGTTTGCTTCTATACAAATGACTGAATCAAGCTGATTGAATTCACATCTAAGATACTACAAAACTGTTTGAGTCTTGAGCTCAGTTCCCCTATGTTCTGCAAAGCAGAGGAGTTGAGTCCCACGCAGCTTTCTGGTCTGACTCTTTCCAGCCATCCTTGGGGACCCATCTTCTTCACTCTCTGAGGGCATTAAAAGTGCCCTGTAACTTCTCCCAAGAGTCCAAGCCAAAATCTCCCTGCCCATGACCACACTATTCCTTTGTTCTTGGGAAGGAACTGACATCTTGTTCACACGCAAGCATTAGTGCAAAAAAAGAAAGCAAGAAACCCAACAAACAGCGTTTTCTTTAACGGAAGACATGAATGGGCATGTTGTTTGTAAAGGCAGTGTAGCCAGTTACACAATATTTTCATTATCTCTGCAACTCAGGGGCAGTTCTTTGATGTGTTATCTGCCTCCTGCCCAGCATGGCAGCAGAAATGATGGTGTTGCTGCACTAAATAATGCTGCTGCTCTATTATCACCTTGCTTTGTTGAAACAATAACAGCCACTATAGTGCCTCAGGCAGCAGAAGACCAGTGCAAGGAGTTATTTTGAACCCTTTCCCATGACCTTTGGAAAATGGCTATGCAAATCTCATCTAGGTTCTTCTTTCCTGGCCTGTAAAAACCCTTTCCTGTACTCAGTCTTCTCAAATTATTTCTCTCCCAAGGTGTGAGCCCCGATGTGTTCAGTCTGGGGACAAGAATGCCCCTGGGTGTTGGGTATGCAGTGCACAGAGGAGCAAATTGTCTGTCACAGCCACACACCAAGAGCCCCCAGGTACAGGGCAGTCCTATGCCTTCTCCCCATATTCGTGTCCAGATGCTGCTGGTCACCTACAGCCCATGGGGCAAGCAGAGCCAAAGGGCTGGAGACCCTGCCTCCTACCCCGCCAATGCTTGAGGTGCCAGCTGGGAGACAAGGATGAGTAGGGACCAGAACATGAGAAACTTGCCAGGACTGTATCATCTTCTGAAGTCAGGACATGGGACAGAGGGAGGTGAAGGTGCTGTCTGCTCTGATACCCTTCGTGTGCCTGCGGAGCAGCTGGGAGGAGCTCAACCCTCAGGCAAATGTGAGTGTATCATCAGTGAGAGCAGACAGCAGTTTCCATCCACGGAGTGCTGCTGATAATCAAAGCAGGATTGCTGTTGTCCGCTCTCCAGAGATGAGGCAGCAGAAGCACGAAATAGAGAGACGGAGAGTTTCTCCAAGCCGAGGTCTGAACCCAGCACCCTCCATCCCACATTTCTCCAGGTCCTGGGGATAAGGGGATGACCCAGCAGACTTGGCTGTGCTCCACCGCACAAAGCAGCTCAGCACTCTGGGACATGGCTAGAGCCTGAGCTGGAGAGAGCTGTGGCCCACAGGAGGTGAGAAGGGCTGGCAGGAGTAGCAGGACCCCTCAGTTGATCTCGCCCATGCCAGAAGGTGCATTTCTGGTCTCCCTACGGGGGTATCGATATCCTCTTCCTACCGTTTGCGCAAAACAGCTTTGCAAGTTGTTCTCGTTTTATTCCCTCATTAAGACACCTCCACCTCCGGGTTCATTTCAGCCCTGGGGATGACGGAGGCTACCTTTGGCCCAAGAGTGATGTACAGGAGGCACAGTGGGTCCTGCCCTCCTGGCATTTCCCCTGATGGGAGCTCCAGCCAGCAGCCTGAGACAACGGCCCTGTGAGTGTTTGCCAGCAGAGGGAGATGGCCACCCACCTGCACACCCTGCCAACGCTCCTCCACATCGGGCAGGTTGGGCTTCCAACCTGTAATTCCCATTCCTTTAGATTTTCCATCCTGCTGGTCAGCAGAGGTGCACCGACTCCTCTGACACTTGCCCTTCTGGCCATGTATCTGCACTGCAGTTGAGTACTTAAGACTTCACGAACTCAGACGTCTGCGCTGATTTGAAGAGTGGCATTTTATGCCAACGTTTCCAGAACATTAATCTCCGGTGCCTGCAAACACAGGCAAAGGGCCTCATAAATGGTCTGCAGGTCAGAAAAATGCTGCCTGTTTAAAAGTACTCTTTGTGCTTTGGTGGGTCTGTATCTTACTCTTCTGCTTTCTTCCCCCTTTTCTTCATTAAGTAGAAATGGATTTTATCCAGATCACTTATTATGGCATCTAGTTTTGATGTTGATCCTAGTTTTGCAGCTGATCATCTAGAGAAGTGGGTTCTAGCAGCTTCACTTGTCTTGAGTTGCTCAGCACTCTACAATTCAGGTACCTTTGGCAGGCTTCAGTCTTCATATAACTCCATGTCCTTTTTTCATGACGAGAATGTCAATCCACCTGATTAGCGTAATGATAGGTAAGGCTCAGCTTCTCTGATCAGCGGCCCACAAATGAAGAGCCTCATCCTGTAGTGGCACCACGTTTTGCACATTGCCCTGTGGAAATCCGAGTTCAGTTCTGGCAGTGAGACAGCTGGTGAGCTGCGAGACTTTGGGCTGTCACTTGGATGTCTTTTGTTGTTGAGAAATCAGGCTGCGGGCTTAACAAGCAGACACGGTGCCCACTTGAGGCGCAGCGACTTCTGGTTCTTTTTTCTCTCTGCCAGCACCACATTCCCATCTTCTGTCAGATGCTCCTTATTTCCCTGAAAGAGCTGGAGGAATTACTGCAGGACTTCCCAGAGCAGACAGCCGGGAACTCCCATGGGAACAGAGGACACATTCAAGGATAGAAAACCTATGGAAAATGTCTATACATAGGTTAAGTATGATACGTAGGAACTTTGCTGGAAGTTTCAAGAGGTTCAGATAAATACCTAGAACTTCTAGAGTCTCAGACTCGTAGGATGCATCTCTACCAGCAAATGAGGCAGTGCTGAGGATCATTCCCGGTTCCTGTTAAAGTCTTTTGACAGGGCCTGGGCTGCTTTTCGTCTGTGCCAGACAGCAGTCTGGCAGGCTTTCCTGGGCACGTCTCTGGGGTGCGAACAGCAGGGACCATTCCCCATGGGCTGTTTGCAGGCAGCCAAGCTTGGAAACAAGCCTTTTCATGCTAGTTGGTCTCAGCACCTGGAAGTGTGACTGAGCATTCTTTATTTAATAGTATGGAGTCCCTGATAACTCTGATAGCAATGACCTTAAAAAGGAGCAAAGTTTCTAGAGAAAATTATCCCTAGAACGAAGCATTAAATCTTGGGAACTGGGGTGATCGAATACCTGTAGTTGTGTTAGACTGTCAGCACTGGAGTTATGATTTAATGTTGGTTGTTGTTTTTTTTTTAAACTCACTTTTCGGTTCTTTGATGCTTTTACAGGGCTGGGGAGCAGAGTATCATCGCCAAGATGTTACAAGTACGCCCTGCTGGATCGAGATCCACCTGCACGGACCATTGCAATGGCTGGATAAGGTGCTGACACAGATGGGCTCACCTCATAACCCCATCTCCTCGGTCTCTTAAGAATCATCTCTAGAATTCCCTTAGGATGGATGCTATTGCAGGCAGTGGCTTATAGGATTTCCAGTGAACAGAAGCTTCTATATGTAGATGTATGTAGATGTAAATATATCTATACATAGTCTACTCTCCTTTTTTTTTTTTTTCATGCTACGTTTTGTGGTTTCTAGTTACTCTGATGCCAGTACAATAAGTTTAGAAATTCAGGTATAGCATATCTGTTCTCTAGTACAAGATAAGCCAAATTCCTGCAAAAGTGTCAAACATTTCCTGTGAGCATTTTCATTCCCCAGCCAAACCAGTAAATGGTGCAAATTCTCAGCACTTTCGTGCAGATTCAGAAACCTGGCTGAAGGTGTTCCTAGTAGGTGAAATTCACCCCTCTGCAGGCAACCAAAGTCAGATCTCTACACCATTTATATCCATTTTACATCCTAATTTCAGGTCTAAAACAGGACCTTAGGTGGTGCACAGAACTTATGCACAGAGATGACTTTTATCCAGTGAACTGAAGGTCTAAACTGCAATTCCAGTCTGTCTCCCTACTGCAAAGCACGATGGGACAACAGATCCTCTGAGGAGCTGAAGGCACTCCTGTCTCCCCCTGGGATTTGGCAGGAGGAGAGAGCCCTCGGGACGCGTTCAGCACTGGAGCCTTATCACAGCATTCTGGACACATCCGAGTACTGTTAACACAGTACTGTACGGTACTGCTGCACTGAAAAGGAACAAGCTTCTAAGGAAAAAAAAAAAAAAAAAAAAAAAGAAAATTTGAAATATATGCCTATAAGTTTGAAAACTAATTAACTTCCAGTGCTTTTTTGCAAAGTGCATACAAACTTGCATATATATCCGGCATGTAAACTGAATCCTAGCCATTATACAGTATTGATGTAGTTTGTTTTAAAGTTAGGACTGTCTGTAGTTAGACTACTGTGCTGATATCAAGGGTACGTCTAAAAGGGACTTGAACTGTGATTCAGAAAAGGGAAATGAAGTGTGCATTGAAGAATCAAATAATTACCTTATCATCCATCTTGAGACAGTCTCCTGGGAACAGGAAGCCCCACGCTCATGGGATGCAATGGGAAGGAGGTGGGAGTCAGCCACGTCCGTCCCCTGTGCTGGGCCAGTCCGCTCCCTGCCAGTCACTTCGTACATCCCCAGGGATGGATTCTCGTCTTAGATACAGGTTTCATCATTTGCAGGGCTTTTTCCTCAACTGCAGAGGATGGTAAGGCAGTGCAAGCTACGAACAAGGGAAGAGGGAATCTATGTGCAGAACCTTTTTTAGAAGCTCCTTGTCTGTGGTCCTTCTGTAAGCAGGGAAATCTATTGCCCAAACTCATCCACAGAGCCAACCTTACAAAATGCTGTTCACTTGGTGACCTTTTCTGAGGAGGCAGGTGAAACTCTTACTGCATTTTGATGAAAGGGTAGAGGATTATTTTTTCCCAGGCATAACAGTCTGCTGAAAATTGTTTTGCTTTAGTGGTCAGAAAGAGTGGTAGCTTCTCCAATCTCGTTCCTCCTTAGGACACACCAGAAGTATCCTGAGGAAAAAGAAAATATGTTTTACAGAATGTTTCTTTTTTTCTCACACAATGTCTGGTGCTAAACATTTTACTGCATAATTAGAAGAAGATGCCTGAAATGTTCAGCTACATCACATAAGCAAAGGAAATAACATTCACTGGAAAGACTTTCCATGTGTTTTAGATGCTATGTAATATCTGTTACGGGGTGGTAATTACAAACAGAGCTGAAGAATCAGTAAACTAGCAGGGTTACTTCATTTGAATGCATTTTCAGCTGCCTGCAGAATTTGTAAGGCACAGAAGGATAAATTATTGTTAAGTTTGAGCAGTAATAGCAAGTTGTATGGGAAATTTGTAAATGCGAAGAACCCTATTCTGTCACCATTTGACATCAGCAGTGTCACTGTGGGGTAGGAAAGGCTTTACAGTCTCCTGCAGCAATGAAATCCAATAATAATGTTACACAGAAATTCCAGACATGCCATTTACTGTTTAGCCGACTTGAGAGAGATCAGTTTGGAAAAAGACATTTTCCTCAGCTCAGTCTGTCATCAGTGTCACTGTACTGAGGTGCTGGTAACACGGTTTTTACTGTGTTTGCACCCTTTCTTTAGTAATCTTTCTCTGCTTTTCATGTTGCTCATCCCTTTGCTTTCTTAGCTGCTAAGGACAGAGAACATCACCTCTCCTGTCCAGGATCTAGCTCTGTCCTTTTATCCTAGATTCTTCCTTGCCTTTTAGGCTGAAACCTCCTTCCCTCCTAATAGAGAGAGAAGCCTGGGCCTTGCTTTTAGACATTTCCAGCATCGTCACCTTCCTTGCAGAGAGCAAAGGAGGACGTTCAGAGGCGCATCTGCTCTTGGGCAGCTCCAGAACCCAGTTTCCTGCCAGTGCTGCAGAGGAAAATTGGATGGCCAGTGAAGAGAAGCAGGTTCTTCTGGGGTATCATTTGTTTCATCATAAAGCAGGTATTTCAGGTAGGTGAGATAGGAGAGGAACTCAGTGTCAGTATCATCTCAAATGTGGACTGCTACATTGGACATAGCCAAAAGTAGGTGAGGTCTGCCCTAGGGAAGATGTGGTGGCTTTCCCAGCCTGGTAATGATGCTTGCTCAGTAAGTGTCTGTGTTGTTTAAATGGAAGTTGGTAAATTCAGAGCAGTTTTGCCTTTCTTGTATGCCTACTTTTATAGTAATCCTCATACAAATAGGATTGGGATTCAGTGCAGTCTACACATGCATTTTATTAAAGGTAGTCACCTTAATATTCCATTATTAGTAAGTAAAGAAGCATTTCTGGAGCATGATTCTTCTGACCTATTTAAAATGTCTGCATTAGGATGAGATGAATTTCAGCAAATTTAACTATTTGCCGAAAGTTGGATCAAAGCCCCCAAATCTGGGCAATCAAAGCTGACAGCCATCTCAGAGTTGTTAACCTTTGGGAAGGCTGGTATCGCTGTGTGAACTATTTCCTATTTTGGTGGCCTCTAGGGCCTTAGTCCACGCTGTGAGATGCTGTGCACACTCACAGCAGCTGACAGCTCCTTCCCAAGAGAAGGGGAGAACTCACATCCCAAGGAAGAAGTGGTAACAGTGGATGAGGCAAACAAGTGAATCGGAAGATGCTCCCTGCCCAGATGCAGTGATAAAAAGTAAGGCTAATAAACCATTTATTTCCCTTTCTTTTTGAACAAAGTCTCTCTTACAGGCTTCTCTAGTATATGTGAATTGAGGTCAGTTAAAAATTCAGGTTTCTCATAATTTACAGCACTGTAACTTTGTATCTCACTCTAATGTCTCCCCATTTTGGATGGAGATATTTTCTGCTGAAAGGTCTTCGTGAACCTATCAACCTGTAGTCCATTGAAAGCCTTTAAATGTACTCATTACTACCCAAGCTTTGGAGATAGGCTTCCTGAGAGATTTCAAACCACTTACAGGGAGACTACTTAGTCAAAGGCAGATTTTTTAAAATGTTTTTTGAGCCATCAACAGTTCAAACCCTCTTGCAAGTTTCTGTGGAGAAGTACCATGCATCAGCAGGTGGCGGTGGGAGTTTGATCAGGTAGAGGCATAAAGCACATTCATTATGGTACATGGCCCACTTATTTTCCTATTAAGTGGTCAAGGGAAGAAGACTGCTTAATTGCCGCCAGTTCTTCAGGAGCACCGGTATTAACGTGCCACTTGCATCCAGAGGGGACAGAAGCAAATCTGCCACACTGACGGCATGGAGCCATTCAGTGACACCGCTGCTTTGATGGTTCAGTCCCGTAACCTTGCACCGTAAGAGCTGATCAGGTACGATATAGCAACGGCTGTAGCGTTCAGAAGTGCAGCACGTGCTTTGCCTCCCCATCAGAGGCTACACCACAAGCATCTTTACTCCTCATGAGCATTTCTCGTTTTGCCGTGCTCAGTCTGAAGGATAATGTATCGGCAACACGAAGGGGAACTGCAGCCCCAAGTAACATCAACTGGAGTCAAGGAAATTCCTTCCGTGTCTCCAGCAGGTACTGTGTGGAGACTTTCACTGCCCTGAGCACCCTTCGCCAAGTGCTCCCTGCCTTGACCAGGGCGTCAGACCTGATGCCCTGCAGAGATCCCTTCCAATTTACAGTATTCTGTGGGTCCGTGCAGAGATTCAGTGATAACTGGTTGTCACAGGCAGGAATTCTCTGTTAGCAGAGGTATGTTTCAGGATGAAGCCTGTTTATCCTCAGCTATTTCTGCATGAGTTCAGCGCAGGACAGAGTTAGGAGGTATTAATGTTCCCTCAGCATAAAATCAACACCGCAAACATGTCTTACTGTAAACATCATCTCCACCGCTCAACACTTAAAATGGAGAAAATCAGGCATTTCTGACTGTAACTTCATCTACCCTGCCCTTGTTCTTCCTGGCTTACAACACTCACCTTTGCCTGAAAGCTCTACGAATCAGAAAGTCTCACCAGTGACTGAGAAGTTGCACAAACAGCTGGATTTACAGAGGCAGCTCAGGCAGAGACTCTTTGCTTCTTGGCTGGATGGAAACGATTTATAAAGAAGCCTGCTCAAATTTAGTAACTTTGAAGGAGCATCAAGTATAAGGCCAATTTTCTTGGCTCATTAGAGAGTTCTCTGGTGCAGCTATAGCTTTCAGGAATACTTGAGCGCTACATAGTGCTCAGCACAGGAAAGAAACATTACATCCTCTGTACTATTCACGTCTGTCCCCTGGCTCCCCATAACCTAACTTAGGAAAACCAAAACCAAACACAATAAAGATAGATTAATGAGTCATAGGGTAGAGTAATCAAATACCGTTTTTCAAACTTGAGAGGTGCTGTCCAGAATATAGATTTATATTGTCAGAAAGGTACCGAACGTAATATGTCCCGTGGGCTCTCCAAGCCAAAGGCGAGAGCTCCTTGCTCTGGAGAAGCCCAGAGAGCAGGCTGTTACTTGAACATCTGAACCCAAGCCCTTCTGCGTGAGTGGAAACTCCACTGAGAAGATTTTTATAGAGGACTTACAGTTCATGGTTGGTTTCAGTAGCCAGAGATGCACAGAGAGGCTGAAGGGACTGGGGAGGAGGGAGCGTATGGCCAGATACGCTCAGTGGTCATCACTGGAGGTATCGAGGCAGTACGTGCTTGTGTTCACTAGAGCTTTTTAGATTTACATCTAAACTAATCATCAAGACCTGTTTTAGGAGCAGCTTGGAGAACCACAGTCCTTGAGCTGGTGCTTCCTATACATACAGCCTGGCTGAGTGTGCCAGCCTCCTGATGAAGCCATTACATACACTGGGGCAAATGGTGTCCCATGCCATCCAGGGAGTAGGCTCTGGTTGCATCTGGGAACTGCACTTGCAAGATTACCCTGTGCCTCGCTGCAGGACTAACGAGGAGGTCAGCTTTGGGGCAACCATTCAAGGACACTACAAATACACCCAGTTTGTGCTCCTCAAAGAAAAGTGCAGTCTGAACAGAAACTGGACAGCTGAAAGACACGGATTGTATAAAGCGCCTACCTGAGGACTGCAGTAAAGCAACTCGCTTCATGTGTAAGTGGGAAATTGCAGTGCCCAAGGGAAGATGGAATCGGCAGGAACCTTCACAGGGACTCCTGACTATGAAATAACGGGAACTAAGAGTGGACAAGTGTGGTTCCCTGAGAGCAACTACGAGGTCATGTCACCACCAAAAAAGAGCCTAAGAGTTAGTTCCATCTTGCAGCAGGGAGAGAGATTACACAAGACTTTCGATCTGTGAATAAAAAGCTTCTCAACTTGGAGGCTTCATTGCAGTCACTGAAACAGGGCTTCTTCCTAAGGCAGCTCTGGGAGTCCCTTTCTGCAAGGTGCAGAAAGCCTGAGGGGGCATTTAGGCTTTGTTCAGGAGAGAGAAATCGCTGCGTGTCTCTAGTGCAGACAGATAACTTCTGCATGTTGTGCACCAGCACAAAACACAGCCTATGGTTTGTACTCGTCGTCTGCTCGCGGGAAGCCCCAGAGTGGCCAGGAGCACCCACAATCCTGTGACTTACTCACCCCAGGGCTTTCCAAAGAGCTCGCCCAGGCGTGCCTTACGTTCTGTTGCCATATTGATGCCACAGTTTCCTTGCAGGGAGGCGAGGCGTGTGAGAGTCCTTTAAAGGGGACACCTCCGCTTGTACCTGGGCTACGCTTGCAAATTTGGTGCCTGTACGGATAATGAACCTAATTTGCAGGCCGTGTCTCTTATGCAAGGTAGAGATAACCACTACGTCCTCCGGAGTCAGCTACTCTTCCATTATAGCCAGTGTGAACATTTGCAGCTAATTGTGAACAGTTTTTAGATCTTCAGTCATAGTGTTTTTATTATCCATGGATGCTGCTATTTTATATTCCATGTTAGTATTCAAATAATATTGCGTATGAATAGAATAGGAAGAAATAGACTGACCAGTTAATAATTTTAAATACAGACCTCATCAGCAAAGAAAAGCTAGAAAGAACTTGGTAAAGTCTGACCCCTTGCACTTTCACAGCACATCATGTTTCAAAGTGTTTTTTTGAAGCTGAAGTGTGTGTTAAATCTTATCAATTCACAATCATGTCCATGAGAAGCTTTGCAAACAAGAGAGCAAGGGAACAAACATAACGATGAGCAGATGTGATAATGCACATTCAGATGAATTTTCTTTGCTTACTCAAGCAATTGGAGTTTTTAATTTTTTATAACACTTTCAAAGTACAAGTTAAATGTACTACAGCATACTTTCTGCAGATAAGTCAGTGTTAGCAATTTAATCCCTCATTTCAGTATCGCCTCTGTGGTATAAGTGGGGCTGAGAAGCAAGACAGGAAAGTTGAAGAAAGAGGCCTTTGTGTGCAGATCAGTGAAGCCATAAGGTTGGAAAGTTCTATGCAGTCAAGGGGCCAAAAGGGTGGACTCGAGCAAGGTGTGTATTTTTGTAAGTACGAGCTATCAGTCTGGTGCAGAACAGCACCATGAAACATGCATAGATGTAATAGTGTCACTTCTGTCTATGAACAATTCTGCACTCTCTTTTCCATCAAAGCAAAACATCTGCACCATTCAGAAGAAAGCATTATTCACAATTAGCGATATTCAGTAAAATGGTGTAGATCACTGTATAAAGAACGATCCTCGGACTCTTGCCGCTTGAGAACGAAAAATCTCAGACATTCTTAGTTTCAGGAGCCTGAGAGATCAGGGTACCCTATCCCCTGCCCTGCCATATCAAGAAAGATGTAACAACTGCTAATCAAGTGGGCATTTTCAGAAGCATTCCTCCTGCTGCATTTGATTTGAGGCATTCTGAAGTCAACATATTTAGTCTGATGTTTGAACAATACACTTTTTAACACACTCCATTTTCTTTGGCTGGAATTACTCTGTTGTAAAAGGGATTATTCACGTCTTGTGTTTTACTGTTAATAAAGGTATTTCTGATTTAAGAGCTCTTTCCC
>NW_009613665.1:46739-55074 GCF_000690535.1 Cariama cristata
ATTTTTCTCTTTGAAAGGGACTGGCCCTGGAAAGCTGTAGGTCCCAACCTGATCACCAGCAACTTTGGGAACTAGAGCATTTAGAAAGCCTTTATTCATCCAAGTCAGTCTTAGGCAAAGGGAATCGGTGATTTCACTGAGTAGTGGAATGAAGCAACACCTCCAGCAAAATGGGATGGTAGACACTATAAAATGGATTGAAAATTAATACGGCATAAAATCTGCATTTTATAAAGTATATGCCTCCCTCACTGTCCTGTGGTAGATTTGAAGATTCACCAGGATGGTTCAGCTTTTGAAAGAGGCAGCCCCGGTCTGACCCACAGTTAACAAGCAGTGATGCTGCCCTACGACAGAAGCCCCAGCTGTGGGCAAGACTAACGTTAAGGGGATGGCAGACTTGCAGCTGTGCAGGTCTTGAACTGCCCAAGGAAAAAGACAGCTAGAGTAAGAATGTACTGTTACAGAAATCAGGTTTTAACCTTCCAAAAATTCAGATTTTGTTCTGCAATAACAGAAGCAAGGGAGTAGAAGACATAATGGTCTTGGAGCCACATGGACACTGCTGGCCTGGGAATCCCTTCCGACACCCTGCCCAAACAGGACAGCCCGGTGATCAGCATGACTCCCGGTGTCGGCACCAGCCTGCATCTCAGACCGACACAAATACAGGACAGGGAGCTGCCCTGCGCACGTCTGCAGCAAGCGCCAGTTCTTTTGAGGGAACCAACTCGTTCAGTCCTGCCTTAAACACTCCCTGTGCCCCTTTTCTACGTGAGGGTTTGATGGGTTTTTGAAGTTTAATCAGATCGGTTCACTTAAATGCTTTCATAAGCTGATCATTTAAAACAAAAAGCAAATACTTTATCCTACAATTTCAGACCATTATGTTTTCCCATATATTTTGACACACTGGAAAGAGTAATCCAAGTTTACTTAAAGCTAAAATAACTTTCCATAACAAGAGCCTTGGAACACAAGAATTTTAATGCCACCTAGTCAGAGCTAGACATTTTAGCATAGAAAAAAAACCCATAACATACAAATTTAACAGAAAAAAAAAAGAACAGGCTTTGTTTTTGGTTTTTTTTAAAAGAAAACCAAAGATTTTACTCAAACACATATTGGTCCAGAACTGTTCATACAAAGTTTTTCAATTTCTTTTTTAAAGAACAACTTGCATAATGCTAAATACAGTAAATCCCTACTGAGTAAGTTCTGTACATACACAAAGCACAGTTTATAAAAATTTGTAAGACTAACAAATACTCCTGAAGAGATATTATGTAGCGGATTAAACTGCTGCAATATTAATTTAGTACTTTAATAAGCACCTACACCATTCAGAAATGTGGTTTAATACAAAACTTCGTTTTAAAAACAAAACACGGGATTCAACACTTACGTAAATATAGCGTTTGGATTCTTAACCCAATCCATTGCAAGTTCATCTGAATTGGCTGAAAACCCAAGAAGTCTGGCACTAGAGCCGACAAGAAATCAGTTGTCTCAATAGAAGAATTTTAACTATGCTTTATTTTAGAAGAGAAAAAAAAGCACAATTATATTTTAGGTTTTGGATGCATTTGCTGTTATGAGTCAAAAGCTTTAAAATTCAATTTAGTCATTTAAAAATGAGTGATATTCTCATCTCAAGTTAAGTTATATTTTACGTATGAGAGGTTGGTCCTTACAAATAATTCCACAAAACAAGGTCCAACTCCCAGTTCCATATGTTCCACCTAATTCTTCTCTAAAGCTTTTTGCCCTTTCTCTCTTTTGGAACTTTTAAACACAAATTCTTTTACATGCTTTGCACAGACAATGAAGCATTTCAAACCTACTCAACTTGCAGATAATGAATATATAGCAGGAAGATCACCTCATTTGCACTCTTCTGAGCCACTGGATCGACTTCTTGATGGCATGTTGCCTTTGCCTTTAGTGCAAAATTCTACTGGACAGAAGTTTCTCACATCCCTGAGCAGTTGCTGTTAGGTCATGCCACTGGACTGGCTCAAGTTCAGGACTTTATTTCACAACTTCCATAGAAAGTAACTGATTTCCTTCAATGATTGTCATCAAAGAGTGACTTGTTTAACAGTAAATCCTTATATAGAAAAATGTTAATTTACTGGAAGACTTTGGTAGGAAAAGGGTGTACAGCTACACATTACTAATATAAAGAAATTTGAATTAAAAAGTTAAACATTAAAATGAAGTTTTAAAAAGAATCAAAAAATAGACTCCTCCAGATTTGCTCACAAGTCTGCAGACACCCAAGCAGCTCAAAACCTCAAAAATGCAAACAAGTAAAATACGTAACAGCAGCAACTTTAGTTTTCCTTTAAACATTCATTTGTATTTATATAAAATACACATCCTATTCCTCCTTCAGCACCAGACTCATCTGCCGGTCACTGATGTGCTCCGATTACCCAGGTGCTCCTTGAAACTGTTGCTGCCTTTGTTCCAAAGCCTGCTGACTTAACAGTTGCTGTTGTTTCTGTAGAAACTGCACTACTTCTGGACTTCTGAGTAGGGACTGCAAGAAAGAGAAAGTGGACTTTAAAGTAAAGAACTCACATTTATTAAATAGCTACCAGAGTGATTATGTTATAGTATTTTTCCATTAAATCAGTTTGCACATTACCCATTGTTGTGGTTTAACCTGGGTAGGCAACTAAGCATCCCGCAGCCTCTCGCTCATTCCCCCCGCAGTGGGATGAAGCCCTGCTCAGCAATAACTAAAACATCGCTGAGTTATCAACACTGTTTTCATCACAAACCCGACACATAGCCCCATACAAGCTCCTGTGGAGAAAATTAACTGTATCCCAGTCAAAACCAGTACACCCATATAAATGAGAGTTCAATTAAATGCTGAAGGATTACAAAAACATGCTCACAAAAACATCTAGAAACTGTTTCAGGACATCAGCAGATAACCAGAAGTAGCATTAATACACATCCTGAAAGCTGATTCAGAATGTAAAGAATATAAAATATCACAAAAAAACATAAAGATAGCAAACGAGAGTAACCTACTGACATACTAAAACAAATGCTTCTCAATTGTGCTTCAGTTTTGAGCCAATTTCTACATTTCCCACTGTAGTTAGCTAAATATATATAATAAATTACAAAAATACACTAATTCTACAGCAAAGCTTATGTGCCTGTCAGAGTTCAAGTGTCTGGCTGATGCTCTTAATCACATGGTTCAGTTTTAGGTAGTCCTGCGAGGACCAGGGAGTTGGACTCAATGATCCTCATGGGTCCCTTCCAACTCGAGATACTCGATATGATTCTATGTTCACTGAGCGTTCAATAATTTCCCAACATTTCAAAACAGCACTCCAGTCACAAGGAATGAGTTAAAAAAATCCCCTCTGCCTTCAGTCAAAAGACAAAAGTATCTAAAACTATTTGCATCTGGCTCCTGGCCTGAACAGTTGCAGTCTGTGATCCAACTCTGCTTGTTCGCTCTCATTCCTGCACAGTGGCAGCACAAGTGTTTGTAAGGTCAAATGGCAAATTGGGTTGGGAACGGATTCTTCCAAAAATTAATCCGGAAAAAGGTTATTTTTCAGCTGAATTAATTCCCTAGACTGCTTGCTCATTATGTGTGGTCACTTCCCTGATGCAACCAAAGAGGTACTGCAACGCTGTAATCCAGATTTACATTCAGAAGGACCAGCAACTTCCAGGGCAGGGTCTAGAACTTGATGCCAGTAGGGGGAATTCTGCAGAGATTATAACCGAAAACAACCATTCTGCATATAATTCACACCTACAGCAGCACTGAACAGGTACGATTCATGAATCAGTCGCCGAAAGCAGTTACTAATAACAAGCAGGCTCACTGAACAGATGTGCAGCCACCTTTTCCTTACCGTGCATTAGCTTTCTCAAGTCACTTCAATGCACAGGGGGGTTCTGCAGTAAGTAGTTCTTTATCTGCTGCTGGTTTATGACATACATTCAGGCTCTCCATCCACTACTTGCTGCTTCTCAGCCTCTCGCCTCTGGTTTCTACACCTTTATTCCAGTGCAAGCTGCACATCCAGGCACACACAGGCCACCACAAAAGCCTCTCCTCAGAGAGATTAACCACATGCGAGAAACTTATGAGCAAGCACAAAGCACTTGGCACTTCTAAGTGAGAAACCTGCAGGCAGCTACCAGTGACATGCAGTAATGTTCACGTGCAGGAACGTGAGGTATGGAACAGGCCATGAGAGATCTTTCTGGGTCACCATGTAACCCTCAGGCCTTGTGTTGTACAGATATGCACAAAAGAAAGAAGAAATTCTAGAAGAAATAATGCTGAATGAGAGAAACCAAGTCAGAGCAGAGAGAGAGAAGCAAGAAACAGATCAAGGAGAATCTGAATCTCACTTCACCAGAATACTGCAAGGAAACCTCAATTCTTGAAAAGCCTTCACATAATTGTGCAAAAGCTCTCAACGTCTATTTAAAGAGCTTCTGGTTGCTATTTCTAGAAAAAATGATGTTTCATTAATAAGATACCTTTCAAATTTAATCAAAAGCCACATGAATAGCAACAGCCAGGAAAGGGGACAACAGTTCATTAAGCGGGGCATGAAGAACAACAGATAATGTGAAAAATAAACTCCACAGCTCATTACTCTTTTCTTGTAAAAGCCGAAGGGCTACAGATACCCCTCCGAGTTTTAGACACAATCATTAAATAGGTGCTATTACTGAGAAAGAATTCAAGAAAATAAATCCATATAGCTGTATACTTAAGACTGATACGATGTTTCTTTAAAGACTTTTCAAATTTCTGAACAAGCACTACAGCACTTGAATGAGGATTGTTCAATTGCTTTGCATAGCTAACCGAGAGAACAGGCAAACACTTCCATTAGCTTTTGGAGAAAAGAGATTGTAAAAATCAGTAATATAGAAAGTTGGAATGAAGAAGCCGAAAGAACAATAAGTACTGAATTATTTCCCTTCATTAGGCTTAAACCTTTAAATATGCTTAAAGGAGCAATAAAAGAGTTTAAAAACTTACAACATATGCCATTCATGCAGTCTACAAATGTTACAACTCATACTGTTTGCTTACACAGTTTGCTCTATCAACAAATATATACACAATTTTAAGTGTGATACCATAGGTCTACAACTTTTGAAACACACTACAGTAACTAAAGCTTACATCAGACCTAAAGTCCATGCATTGTTCTACCTAAAGCTTTACAGAAAAGTTGGTTTAACAAGTTAAAAACATCCATTATACTATAAGCACTACTTACCCTAAAGAAATAACCATGTCTTTTTAGTACTACCAAAATACTCAACTTTAAATACTCAAGTTTAAGGTGGCAGTGATCATTAAATTTAGTCATCTTGGTATTCTTCACACAGAGGCTGACACACACACACCTGCTCTGCAGCGTATTTCAAATTTGAAAATATGCACATGTAGTGTACGATCATTAAACCGATTTTCATCTTTCACACCGGTGACAGTTAAACATTGTTACACTGCCTTTATTTATTTGAGTTCAAAACCTCTAAGAAAACAAAACTTACCAGCCTCTTTTTATTCAGTACTTGTTCTAAAAGAGTAGGTCTTGCTGGGCGATCTCCAATGGATCCTGTTCTCTGTTTTGTTACAGAAACTGAACCTTCAACACTATCCTGCACATGAAAGAAAATTAAAAAGAAAGAGAGAAGTGAGACTATAGACCCTGATATAACGATACATTTACTTTTCACCACAGAAAGTCCCAAGAGTAAAGAATGTTTGCCTCATTAATCTGCACAGAAAAACAACAGCACAAGAATGGAAACGTGTCTATTCAAGAACTGGCCTCTTCCTTCCACTTTATTTTCACCACTTCATCAGTCACAGTGAAACAATGCAGCTGAATTAGTCTTCCAAATTGCAAAACTAAGCAGGTTACTATGGCTAGTTAATGGCTTGAATTTATTTGATTGCATTTCTTAAAAATGAAGTCATTCACGACAGCTCAATCTCCAGCCTGTGGAAGTGAATGATATTTAACATTTGCAGTTGGGTAGGAATGACAATAACACTTTTAATGGCAAAACAAAGCATGCTTCAGAATACTATTACAAACTTGTCAAAGTCACAGGCAAGAGACAGTGAAATCTACTTTTTTTTTCTTTGTAAGTTTATTCTGTTCCTTGTACAATCACCAGCTATATGAATTAGACTATCTTGTAAACGTGGCTTTACAATCTGCCGTAGAGAAAATATACATGGTTTGGAAAATTTCAACCAATGTTGAATCCTGTGGGTATTAAATTTACAACTTACTGACACTTCCATTTACCTGAATGGGTTCAAGCAAGAACAAAACCCAAGTATCCCAGTCTCTTTCACTTCAGTCCTGTCCACAGAAGTGAAAAATGGAACATCTCTTAGGAATCTAACTCTGACCCCACAAGACAACAGTGTCTTGTGAGGCCCTGACAGACACCACTGCAAAAAAGCACACTGTATAGCACTAAATATCCTGCTTTCTTCTGCACATTCAGGCCATAATTTCGTTAACATTCAAAGCAACCAGCACTTGCAGAAACCGGGAGAAGCAAGCCTGCTCTCTTCCAACGTACATAACCACTATTTTATGTTACAGATCAGAAAGTCTTAACCCATCACTGCATGAAATGCAGCAATTTTACCTTTCTCCCATACTGTCCCCTTTTCTGACCTAGAACAAGTATTTGTGTAGACACATCATGACCTGAGCATGATGAATTATTAGGAAAGGAAGGGAGAAGAGGGGAAATCAAGTTGGTATATAAATCTAGAATTCACCCACATCTTGAATACCATGTATAGTTTCTGGTCTCTCTTCTAAAAGAGAAATAGCTACTAGAACTACAGAAGATTCACAGAATGGCAATGAGGATGATAAAAGTAGCTAACTTTTTACTTGGAAACAAGCATGCTACATCTTTTCACTGAGGGAAGGAAACAACTTAGAAGCAAGCATACCATATAAGTGTCACAAACTGAACAGGAATTAGTTCTTCACTATATCTTCTAATGTAAACACTAACTAGCAAATTAAGTTAAGAGCAGCCAGGTTCAAAAACAAGAAGGACATCATTCAAGCCAGGTAGCCCACCTGAAGAAAGTATCAGAATATAATGGATGCTGAGAGTTTACAAGGGTTCAACAAAAATCCGGAAAAGTACATGGAACAGACATCACTCAGAGTTGCAAAATGTATCAGAAAACCCACACCTGTCTCAGCCAGTCCTTTGAGCTGAAAGAGAAAGAAGCTGGGAGAATATTCCCTAGCAGCATTACATACATTTGCCTTTTTCTTATGCACCTGCTTCATGGTAGCTTCCACAGCTAGACAAAAAAAGATTCTTTGGTACGACACCCAGTTACTACCATATTTACAAGAAGGACAACAGAAAAAGGAAAAGTTTTTTGATGGTTAGTTTGCAGTTAGATCAGTTCCCAGTCGCACAACTCCAGAGACAGCTGTGCTGACAAAAAAGGGTTGCTTTTAGCAGGAGTGCCAAGTAAGATTTTTTTTTTTCTTCTGGCAACCACTACTTTGTGCTTGTCCCTTCAAGCACAAACTAGCCAGCATCTTCAAAAGTAAAGCCATTTCCCTCTTTCTAGTTCATCTAAATATAAGATCTTAAATGCCAACTCAGGACAAGTGACCACCAGAAACTGTGTTACTCTGGAGGAGTCACCAAAACGGTAGGAAAAAAGGTATGTAAAAAGTTGAACGTTAGTATCAGTTCTCCCATTATTTCCCCATCTAAACAATACACATAAGTTTATGAAAGCAAGTATGAACTATTATTGGTTCAAATATTTAACTGCCATTTAATATAAAGAAAAATAAAATCAACAAGTATCTTGAAGAACCTACACAATTAATTTTTATATACAGTATAATCTGATACTTAACAGCCTCGTGACTTTAAAACTCCACATTTCAGTACCAACTGGGCAAGAAGACCGATATCTCTCTTCGATCTATACTTTCACCTTTCCTCCTGTGAAACACATGCTGCACAGAGAAAACACTCTTTAGCAGTTATTTTTTTCCTGGAATCTTCTGGTAGTGTAAGTTGCTACAATTTATATCTGGGAAGAAAAAGGAAACGGGGTATGCTCTGGCACCAGAGGAAGAGTGAGCTCTAGGACTGTCCTAGATTTTTCCCTTTCCTCTATAGACAGCAAGGTCCCATTCCATCCGACAGAAACCCATTTTCCACAGAAGTCCCTACTCCCAGGGGAGCACAGGGCAGCCGGGTTGCCCACCGACTTCACCACCCGACGAGGCCCCCACCACCC
>NW_009613666.1:0-57667 GCF_000690535.1 Cariama cristata
CCGGCGGCCTTCCCGAGCACTGCGGGCTGCGTCCGCCCCGTCCTTTGCCCAGCCCCGGGCCGTGGGGCTGAGGAGCGCTGTGCGCCTCGGGTAACGGGGCCTCTTGGAGAGATCAGGAGTAAAAATCTGCGGTTGATGATATGCCCCTTACTATCAAGGCGAGAGAAATTACTCCCCTTTGCCAAAAGAGGGCACTTCTTTCTCTACAGGTGTCGGTACCGATTGCCTTCTCGACGAGTTGTTAACATCTCCATCCTCCAACACTGGGCAGCCGAAGGGAAATTGTGTGTTGAAGACAAGAGGCAGCTCTCCAACTGCAGTGTGGTTTAAAAATGCACTATTTTCAGGGTCAAAGAGCTCTCGATCCAAACCCTCTGGAAAAGTGATTGTTACTATAAAAAAGAAAAAGCTAAACTCGGCAATATCTGGTAATTACTACAGTGCTGAATTCTACTTTAAGATAATTGGCGGCTAGAATTCAGCTCTGTGAAGCATGTTAGTATATAAACAATCTTTCTTTCCAGCGAAAGACAACCTACATATATTTTATTTTAGAAAGCAGGTTAATGAGGTGTTACTACCACATCTCATTTTTTATCCCATTTCCTATTAATTATGTTGCAGTTAAAATGCAATGGGAACGCTAAGGTCTTAGTAATTAGAAAGCTCCCTTAATGGCAGATAGCCGTACGCTCAGTGTAAGAGCCATTGACGGTCTCACAGCCTGAGGTGTATTTGGGCATTGGTCTGAGCCCTGTGGGCAGCTCAGTGCCCGTGGTCAAGAGAGGATCGCCAACCGCATGGCAACGAATCTGCTTGGGCAGCAGGCACAGAGAAAAGCCAAGTCCTTTTCTCATGTTGCACAGTAAAGCAACAGCCAAGGATGAATGGGACTCATGCTCCCTCTTTGGTTTTTTCATATTAATTGTTATTCGTAGGTGATACATAACACATCATGTTGCAGGATTTTATTCCCTCTTCATTAGTCTTCAGCATAGACTGACATATGGCAATCAAAATTAGCAGCAATGCTGAAAGACGTTAAACAGCCAAAAAACCAGGAAGACGAGATGCCAAACTAACCAGACTCTGTGCCAAGTGCTAAAGGTAACCACATGCTTTCATAAAAAACGCTGGTGTATCTTTAAATTTATTGTTAGTTCCTATTAGAGGAAAAAAAAAAACCCTGTATTTTCCTGCTTTGTCAGTCTTTGCCAGCCAGAAAGCAAACAGATCTAAATGAGGGCTCTCCCAGGCAGCAGAAGCAGCAGAACTGACTGAGCAGCCTCAGTCCACACCGAAGCCTCCATCCATCAAAGGTGTTCTCGGGTGGCTTGGGTTAGCACAGTGGGAACAGGAGCCTTTAACTGCTTGCAACCATGACATCAATGTGATTGCCCCAAGGAACATGAAGAACAATCACGTTACCCAAAGAATTGTCCAAGGAAAATTATTCAAGGATATTGATTTCCTCCTTTTATTTACACATTATTTTGTTAGTGAGGAATAGTAATTTTTGTGTTGGTCTTGGGTGTAGGGGTAGCATTACATTAACATACGTAAGAACATCTGGCATGGTTTTGAAAGACAATGAAGTATACTACTGTCACTGGGCATCAAAAAATGCAAGTTCCCTTAATTTGTCAAATTCAATCTTCACCAAACTAAAACACTATAAAGGACATGCAGTAATTTAATCTCTTGAGAAAGTGGCTTTTTAAGGACATGCTCCCTATTAAGGGTTTGAGCAAGTGTGAGTTGATATTGACTAGAATCCTGAAGTAGGAAATGAGAAGACGGCTGACAAATATCACAGGTGTGGCACCTTTTATTGTTTTAAGCTCCTTTTCTTCCTTTACTTCCCCTGTTTTAATTAAGGTACTTATTCTAAAGAATATTTTCTTGTAAAAAAAAGGTCACTATTCCCTTTGCTTTTGGGTAGGTACCTGGAAAAACTTGAGTGTGTGGAGAGCACAAACAGTGTAATGATGCAGTCACCCATTCAGAGCATTTAAGCAAGGTTGAATAAAGAAATGCAATGTGTTCACTGGCATAAGGGAAAAAAGAATATCTTTTTGTTTCAGGTTAAAAAATGGTTAAACATGTTGCTGACGTTTAAATTAACCCCAACTCGAAGCTGACATCTTGTGAGCCCAAACACTGAATGCTTTGCCATTAACCTCACTACAGTCACCCGTGGCATCATTATCAGGAAACCTGCTACGTTTGCCCTACCCTTCAGCACCCCAAGCACACAGCTCCCTAGTGTCTATGTGTGCAGGTATTTGGTGACAGAAACATTGGTGGTGGTGAGCCTTAGCATGATTGTAAATAACAGAAAAAAAAAATCAATATATTGACTAGTTCTGTTGATAATATTAACTGATAACCCTGTAATTAAGAAAAGTAGTCACTGAATACCCTAGTAATGATTACCAACAAATGTCTGGTCAGAACAGAGCTATTATTAATGCATCAGAAAATTACTTGGAAGACTCATGCAAAGATTTAGTTACTCTCTTTCATTGACAGTATCAGTATTTTTTAGTTAAACATCTCCTTTGGAAGTGATAAGCTGCTACATTTAACTAAAATGCACTGCATCTCTTTGGAGAAGATACGGGAGAGCTGCAATTTATTCCTGGGCAAGTTTTATACAAAAAACCATCTTGCTAGAGGAGGAAAGAAACCAGCCTTCTATTACCTGAACAAAACAACTTCTGGAACTTAATAACCTCGATGTTAACAAACTAATTTGAAAAAAAAAATCTCAAAACTTCATAAACATGTGACACTTGGGGCATCTAGAGTAGGCTAAACTTTTCAACATCCCTGTTGCTTTGCTAAGAGTTTCAAAGAGATGCATCTCTGGGGGCATCTACTGAATGTGAAGTAAGGAATCACAGAATCGTTTAGGTTGGAAAAGACCCTTAAGAGCATGGAGTCCAACCATTAACCTAACACGGCCAAGTCCACCACTAAACCATGTCCCTAAGCACCATGTCTACACCTCTTTTAAATACCTCCAGGGGTGGTGACTCTACTGCTTCCCTGGACAGCCTGTTACAGTGCTTGATATTCCTTTATTTTATTATTATTAATAAATAAAACAAGGCATCTCAAAGGGTATTTTTATTTGAAGATATTTGCAAATTAAATTTTACAATTGGGAAAGTGAGATAGAGAAAGACAGGGCTTAAAAGTCCCTACAAGGGACTCCTCAAGTGCTGTCCTCAAGAACAACCTCCACTTTTGGAAGCCACTTTGCATTAGCATGCTGCTTAACTTCCAGCATTTCAACAGGTAAGAAAAACATGGTTGGACTGATAGCTTAGTTTTCCAAAACGCATAACAACCAACCACAATTCAGAGGAAAGTTTTTTGTTTGTTCATGCTTATTGGTACTAGAACTGTGTGCGGTAGTGATTTGCATGTTAAGCGAGAAACAGAGACACACAAATCAACTTTTTGTGAAGTCAGAAAAAGAGTTAGTATAAGAATCCGGGAGCCCCTCACATTCCTCCATTCTAAGCCATGGAAAATACTTACAACTAAAGCATGAACTTTTTACTCTGATTAATGCAAAGAGGTCACAATACCTTGAAAGTACTGCAGCAACATTTAGAAAGGAGTAACTGGGAATTAGAGACAAAAATTTGATAAACAGAGAAGCAGAAAAGCTAGTCTGTTACAAAAAGAAAAAAAGCCAAGGATATAAAGACTGTAGATTAACATGGGAACTTATTTCTCTGAATTTACACAGCTCTCCTTTCAGCCTCCAGTACTTTTTGCTATGTTTCTTTCTTTTGCCCTTCAGGATGCCAGTTACAGTTTCTCAGATTAAAAGAAACTCGGAGGTAAGAGAGAAGGGAATGGTGTGACTACTGTCAGTGTCCGGCTAAAATTCTGACATCCGGGGTCACAGTGATTAATTCCACAGCTGTAAAATGTCAGCAACTTTATTGAAGTCAGCAGAAATATCTGTGGGGTTTGGTAGCATCTAGCATTATAAAGAACATTTTATGTCCGTTCTAGCTATTTCAAATACACACAGTGGGTAGCCAGAGTATGTCACAGTGAAGATATTACATTAATTTACTGATCTCAATATTCAGTTCTTGGTATCACATCTCTATTAATTTTCATTTACTTGGAACTTTTTGTGCAGTTATTTCTGTTACTATGTTCATATTTGTCTACTGGAAGACAGGCTGGAATATCAAAACCATAGAAAGTCTTATCAGAAGAAAGTACAAGGAATTAACATATGACTAATTGCTGAAAAAAGCAAACTGACACATTTAGGAAAGCCACCAAATGGACAGCTAAAATATTGTTGCATGTTTGCACACTGAGCATGGAAGAAAAAAGCATGGTACCATTTACACCTTTGTACCTTCTGTGATGCTGGATTTAATCTCAAGTGTGGTGAAAAGACTCCAGATAGATCACTGTATCATGGTCTTGAACAAAACAAAATTAGATCATTGCTTTACTATGTGACTCCAATAAGAAACTGCACAACGTTATGCTGCCCTTGACAGAAGATTTAATCTTTTCAGGATCACAAGCAACCACTGAGTGACCTTCCTTGTCTGAGGAGGGAGTAAACTGGTACTTTCTCATTATGTTAATGGCTACAGCAAAGCAGTCCAATATTGAAGTGCCATTATGAAACCAAATTTCCAGTCCTCCACCTTGATCTCCTTCTGCAGGGTGTACGGCAGCTCTGCAGGGTTTGCTTCCCTTCCATGCTGTGACCTCTCTGATGGGTGGTTTAACACCAGTACGGGACCTTGAACAGCTGTGGGTTAGGAGTCACTTGAGCTTTTACAAATTGCATTAGTCATTAAAATTGGCTAGGGCTTGATCAAATTGTTTTAGCCATTTAGGCACAGAAATATGCACTAGCTCCTTCTTTATAACCTAATTAGCAGCACTACAGAAATAGATGTGCACTGTTTGCACTAGCATGCATTGATATGCATTAACAATAAATTCTTACACTGTGTTGTAATGGAAAGCACTTAATTTTGAAGGTGCACCAGAACAGCTTCATTCTCAGCAGTAGCAAGAGAAATTAATCAGCAATTCATTGAGTAAAAAAAGATATTGTGCTGGATATCAATTGCTTCTACAGACAATGCTATTGCCCCTTTTTTTTAAAAAAAAATTCAAACTACCTTTTAAAAATAAAGGAGAAGCACACAGGTCTCAGACCTAAATATCACTTCAACCAAAGATCCCAGAGCCAAATTCAGTTATATATGTCAAGACATTCTGCTGTAGGTTGGACTAATTTGCCTGTTTTCTCCTTCTCTTTATTCACAATTCCACTTTCCAAATGTTAGGGGCCTGATAAGAAAAAAAATAATTATTAGGGTAGTATGAAAAATGGGATTTCAAAATATTCTGCACAAGAAAAATCTTAAAATTTTATTTAGACAGTTAAGAAGTGCTCTTAAGTCTGTCCTGGCACCTGCACATCTGGAAAATTGTTATTAAACAGCATTTTCTGGACAAAGGTTTTGTCAAGAACCTTCCGTCCAGCTCCAGTATGTCATGAAGCCCAGCTGTGTTTGGGTTGCATAGGAGTGACTGCAGAAGACTGTTGCCACCCTGGAGTTTTAGTTCTCTTTGGACAGTTTCTTCAAAACAAGTTTTTCTTGCATTCTGGAAGAGCATTGTTTAAACAGAACTACATGCATATCTCTTTCAACGAAACTCAACCTTTGAACCATTAGTTCAGCTCACACCACATACTGTCCAGCAAACCAAGCCCCCAGCCTTCACTCTTCCCTCCTCTTCTGCCACCCAGCAGTGCCTCGCTTCCGTGCCTATACCACAGTCCAAGTTGTTTTGGGTCACAGCTCTGCATTGGAAAGATTTCCTGAGCTTTCCTAGCAGAACTGATCACTTGGTTTATTTGTTCCCACTGGCAGGCTTTGGAAGGATCTTCTGACACTGCGTTAATCTGAGCCCTGGAGAGGTGAAGTTAAATCACACCAAGTTCCTGGAAACCAAAAAATTCCAGCTGGCATTTAACCAGGAATTCCTCAGAGCTGGTCAAACCACTCTGTGACAGAAATAGAAATACTCAAATATGTGGCATTAATAAATTGCATTCTTCACAAATTAAGGAAAAATATCCATTAATTGTTAGCCAGCCTTCTAGAACCCTTAAAGCTTTCGTCATACGAAGACATCTTCCTACTTAGAACTACTCTTAATTCTCACAGAATGGAAATAATTAAAATGACAATATTCTGTTAAAAAGAAAGTATAACAATGGCTATGAAGTTATCTGTGTTTTTAGAGCGCACCGCTCCATCTTCATGTTACCTTCCTTGATGCTTGTCTTTTAGGCTCTGCACATAGCATAAACAGTAAAGATTCTGCATACAGAATAGAGGGAAGGTGAAAGCAGAAAGCAATCTTTCTATCCGTTCTGTGGACATCCCAGCAGCACTCTGACCTGTACTTGGCTCACATTATTCGCAAAGTTCTCAAAACCAGATAAAGCAATAATAAAGACTACTGGGCCTCTAAATTGCCATCACAAGCCAAAAAAAGAGCAACCTACATACCTAAGTTCCTGCTATTTGCTGTGAAGAGTGAGCTTAAAATTCCTGTGTTACAGGCAAGGCTATTCCATTATCTAGCTCTATTTACCCTTTGAACAAAAGACTTTACAGTAATTTCCTCAACAGCAACTCAAAGCCATAAGATTTTTGATTTGAAAGACCATCTAATAACTGCACCAGAGAACTTGAATGCAACTAGAGAGGGTGGAACAACAGGGAAAGGGTATGAAAGATGGAAAAGCAGCAGTACTTTGTAGAGTTTCTCTACGGATTGGTCTGTGACAGTGTAGGAAAACAAAAGAAAACCTCCTTGCTAGGCAGGTATCACGATGATTTCCTAAACACACTCCTTTCCTATGGTAATTTTTGAATGAAACAGGGATAGACATTAGAGAAACATTAGGAAGCAGTGCACTCTGGGTGTACTCCAACACATCTTGGGGAATGACACTGCAAAATGAATGAGGTAGCACTGGAACAGCTACTCAGTCAGATTATTTGGGATCCAGAGGGAATTCTGAGTGAAGTACCACACGACACTACGAGATTTCCAGGCCGCAGGACCAGTTGTTCATATATCCCACAGCACTATTTAAGACTACTCTTCAGCACCCAAGCCCATCCACTTCAATTTAGTGTTTTGGACAGTACTTGGGTGTCTGCAAGGGGCAAAAAAACCAGAGGATTAGGAAATAACTGACAAGAAGCCAAATACTGCAAGAAGCCAAACAGCAAATATTAGAGCTTGCATCAGAAGTGATAATTGCAAAGCAAAGTTTCAATCCAATTTGAAAGGTACACACTTAGAAGAAGATGGAACAAGGGATATATAAACAAGATTGACTTTATTTAAATTTTACATACAATAACTTTTATTCTAGCTACCAGGGCCAACTGACAGTCTCGCAGAACAGTAAATTCTAAATTCATCACAGCTAAAAATGCAGAAAGATTCTCTGAGAACAATCTATACTTGTTTTAATCTTGAAAAGCGTATTAGGAACCACACTAAGGAAAAAGCATATAAAAAAGGTATTTAAAAATGCAGGTTCATTTACCATAATATGGTTACAGATTCTCCAAGAATCTTCCCGTTATCAACATTTTCATGTTTCTTTCAACTACAAATTAGCCATTACAGCAGACATTACAGCTTAAAAAACAGAAATAAGCAGTCTTGCAAGTAGCGTGGCAGGCTCAGTGTCAGTAGGTGAAACATCACAGAATACTGGAAACATTCATGATGGAACCCACATGTTTCCATGTGTATCAGGAGCGTTAGTGTAAGGAATATTCCAAATCCACGGTTGATCTGTAAAGCAAACCAAAAACATGTTCATGACAAATTCAGTTATTAAATGTAAAATTTTGATCCTCTTCCTCCCCTCACTTTGGAGGAAGAGGAAGGTCAAACTTCCCACTAATTTTCACGTAACCCCATGTGCAATTTCAGTTTACTGGAAATTTTTATTCAGCTACTTTTTAAAATGGTAAGATTTAGAGTTTTCAAAAGGCTTTGCTTTCCCCCCCAAATATTCTTTTAAATACAATTATAACCCAACATACTCCCCACCAGCTGTAAAATAATTGTATTTCAGCTGGTATACAAGAACAGTAATGCAGCCAAATTTGGTTTGGCCCATAGGCAGCTGCATCTCTCTTAACCCAATGGACTTACAAGTGCTGTAAAATATTAGTATTTGTCACATGGACAGCAAGAATTCAGTATCTAAGAATAACGCTGCCTGACCTCTGAAATGTTCAAGTTCACACCTCACTTCTTCAAACATCACATCTTTAGATGAGCAACAGGTTTGCAGCAGACAGTTCCCTCCCTCCACTTCTTGGAATACAGAAGCTATTCCCACTCTTGGGAAGGAGAAAAGGCAATGCAGCAGGAGCCAACTGCTAGCTCTGCAACCTGCTTGAGGCTCTTCCTCATACCACGTATGTGTTGCAGAAAAGCAGCTGGTCTACGAAGCCAAGCCATTATTCTACTTCTCCCAGGCTACCCCTACTGAAATACGAGAAAACTCCTTCAATCCTTTCAGTGATTTTTCTCAAATAAAAGTTTATATAATCTACGCTGCTTCTTTTCTCCATCTAAAAAATAAGCCCTGAAGGAAGACATGTGATGTTAATCTGTACATAGATTAAAACTGAATTGTACTAAGGATGATGGGAGTAGTTCATATATCAAAAACAAGCTACTCATCTACATGATATACTACGTATACTTGCTAAAGAAGACTTGCTACATGCTTGTCAATTGAAATTTTAGATAAACTATTGATTATGACTACTGTTGTCCAATTTTAAGTTTACAGGATCCAGTGCCAGTCCTCACAATATATTAAATGAGAATTACTGTAGCAAGAAGAGGAGAGTAAGAAAGTGACAGAAGCAGTAATGAAGGGAAGTATAAATCACACAACAGCACCACGCCAATTAAACATGGGGCAGGGAGAGCATTCCTATCAAGTACTCATTAGTACTTGCTTCTAGAGAGCATTTAATTCTACTACTGTAGTTCTGTATGTTGCATTGAAACCTATCCCAGCTATGCAAATGTTTTACAAAAGTGTCTGTTTACAGTAGTAAAAGGGTAATAGGAAAATGCTTTAAATTACAACAAAATCGAATCTGCTTGACTTGAAAACAGACGTTACATTTAGAGTTTATGAAGACTGATAGGGATGTTACAAGTCACAGGAATGTGATCATCAGAGAAAGAACAGCCTGTGCAACAAATGGTATCTTTCACATAAAGTTATTATAATGTGGACAACATATGCAAACATCCATGTCTTCCCCTAATTTAAAATCATAATATGGCTTCTAGGTGGAAAGAAGTAGTTGGCTAGCTTTTGGTTATTGTGGATAGGTGATTTCCAAGCACAAAAAAGGCATTGGACACTGGCATAAACTATAGCACTTGACTCACCGTGCATTGTCAAAAAATGTCTTCAGGATATCTAGACTTCGAGTGATCTCTTAAAAAAAAAAGTGGCAACATTATTTCCCTAAGCTTCTTTTATCAGGCTCCTGCCTGAGAGCCACGTGTACATTTTGTATTTTAGATGAATACCCTACCACATAGTAAACATTAATAGTTATAAGAATGGGTACAGAACAAAGCAAATGTTAGAAAAAGCATTGAGGATTTCTAGCACACATTCAGATTTGATCATCAACCTCTATCTCTGATATCAGAATAAATCCAGTCCCACTCAAGCACTGGAATCTGTCACTTGGAGTGTATTATGCAGCTTGGACCTATCCATCTTCACCATCATCTGCAGTTGCTCTGTTTAATTCAGCAAAACATACAGGCAGAGGAAGACTCAGATGTACAGAAATAACTTCAGTCACCCCTTAAAGCACTCTGAGAGGCTTCAATAAAAAAACAATTTATTTTTTTTTTATTGTGGCTATCTTAATAAAATTTTCTTAAGGTAGCTATTAACATACTTGGAACTTTGTTCTACTAATGGGATGCTGTTGGTTTTATGAAACACCTGATACTATTTTAATAAATCATGTGTAAAACTATTGCTGAAACAAACTATAATTTAGTTATTTTTAAATAGATGCAATTTAAATTTGTCACTTTTAATAGGAGCTATAGCAACAAGAGAAAGGCAATGACTGTGTACAAATACTGTATGACTGTAGCTGCTTACCGTTGCACATTAAAATGATTGCCAAACTTTTGAAAGTTAAATCCTTTGATCTTATGGGGTAAAAAAAAAAGTTAACTGTTCCCTATTTATAGTCCCCCTACATATATATTTTTAAAGTGTGCTCAACATACCTACCTTCCATACATTTCAAGTTCAGCTCTTCATTTCTGATACCATAGTTTTGTCTCACCAGCATCTTATTGGAATTAGTGTTACCTAGTGACACAGTACCCCCACTTCCTTCTTGCCTCATTTACAAGCAGAACTCCAGCACTAGAGTTAGTACACAGCAAAATGAACGGGGTCATTCCTACCTCACTACTTTAAGATCATCTGAAATCTCAGACAAAGCACTACTTCAATTATACTCAGGCAGACTTTTGAATATTGTCTCACAACTGAACAGACTATGGTACTTCATGTAAAGATAACAGAGACCCTGGAAAGCAAGACAAGCTTTTTCAAGTACACCTGATTACTCACTCAGAGAATTCCCCACATTTTGAGATCGTGTTACAAAATACAAGATCAGGAGCTGACAATGGTACAAGGTTGTTTTGCAAATTTTAATAGTATTTTACAATTGCAGTATATTGTGTAGGTAAAAAACATGCTGGCAAGCCATCTCAAAACTTCATGTTCTCATAAATGACAGATGGCAGTACGGTATGTACAGCCAAAACCAGAAAAGTCTGTGAATTACAGGAACGTGCATTTGAATAGTAAAGTATAAAATACTTAAAGCATCTTTGTAATCCTCTTCCTACAGTTTAAAATACAAGTGTCTTTTGCACTGTGGAGATCGAGATGATAGCTATTCCTGGTTGATTTCTAAATGCAGAGACTGGATTCTTACATAATCTTTCACAATATTTCATGAATCTTGCAACTGAAAAACGTAGCTTTGAAGTAATAAGCGTTCACATATAGAGAAAGGTTACTCACAAATAACCAGAGTTCTTCAAGTCATTCTATATATACATCCTAACGTGGCAAATTTACTTCCTGCTGCATGAGGCTGGAAAGTTCTCCCTTTCAGCATTTGCAGAAGGTGCACGCTACACTTCAGTCTCTTTTCTCCCTTCCCTTTGGATGAACATGGTATTTAGAAAGGAACTCATCTGGTTCCTTTCAATGCAAAATCATGCCTGAAATATCTCAAGAAGGGGGAAGGCAGATGGGGTATAGATGTACGATCTATAATGATATTCACAAACAAGGTAATAATTCCTGAAGGCCAGGACAATGACCACTTGTTACGGGAAAAAAGAAAAACAAAACAAAACCCAGTACTGCTGTTTAAAAACAGGAATTGCTTTCTTTCGCAAAGTGTTGATGTGATGAGAGAAAAAGTCCTTTGCACTTTTCCGAGGCCTTTCCCAAGTTGTTCTAACAAAAACCCCCTTGACGTACTTACGTATTAAAGTTTCAAGTTCCTCCCATACAGCAGATTATTTCCTCAGTCAGTAAACTGTGTAACATCTAAATCACAAATTAAGTGATACTTGACTATAGCAAGCAGCTTATACCTTTTCTCATGCAAAGGTACAAAAAACCCCAAAACCCGTGGGTTGTATCCCTTTGTGTAAGTATTGTAAGAAACTTCTCAATAGGGTGAAACAAAAGTGATAGAGGAATCAGTCCTCAAGCACTCTAAATGAAATGCTGTGCTTTCATGAGAGGATCAGGTCAACTTGTATTGGTAAGAGAGATCATAGCAATATTGCAACTGACATGTGACAATGGAGGTCAATGAGAAGATAGTTTTATACAACAAAATAACAGTACTCTGAAATATTCTGGAGGGAAATAAAAATCTGAATATTATCAAAGGCACAAAGAAATTTGACATCTTGCTAAGTAAGACTGGCTCTTGTGTGCATGCTTCCCAAATACCAGACTGGATCATTTTCTGTTTTCCTTCCAAGGAACTCTCAAATTATATTGCTGGTCTATAGGTTTCTTATCTTAGTATCATCAATACATTCAGCTTTGTCATAGTCTTTTTTGTTATAACAGCATGAATCTGTTGGTTAACAGAGGAGTTCAGGAGATTGTTGTATCTATATAGTTTATGTCACAACATTAAGTAGTACTATCAGCTACCAGATAATTTTATTTTTTTAAATTCTTTAAATGTTTTGCCCTGAAGATGCATCTGCTGCCCACAAATGGCTTTCTGCTGTTCAGCTGACTATTGGATGAGAACAACTGCAATTGCTCAAAACAGCAATTTGCAAAGGGTTAATAACATACATGTTGCACGTAACAAATGGTATCTGCTGAAAATTAATGAGGTCCTTTGTCACTTCAGAGTAGGGATGATCTTAATCTTTATTTTAAAACTGCCAGATGTAAAGTGTGCATGTTATTCCCCGCAGCAAGAGAAAGATGCAAGCTATGTAGATCATGCATAATAAAACTGTGCTATGCTGGTAATTTAAAGCAGCTGGGAAGAAATTGTCTAAATGAAAAATGCTCAAGTAGAAGTTCTCTGTGCAACCTTAACTCTGATCTGTTAGGATGACATATTGTTATATTTCTTTAGACTTCAACTACAAATCTCGCACTCTGCACAAGATGATCAAATCACATATAAGTTCAACAACTAGACTGGGCATCCTACATCTATCCTGAAAAACCAAAATAAAGTGCTTTTAAATTCTTGGGTTGACCAACTATTGGAGCAAAGTATTGACTATCCAGTGAATTTGCCATCTCATGATGATGCTCTCAACTAATGATCTGAAGCATATTTTGAAAGATCTCTTAGCCAAACACAAGTTTGAGCTCAGAGAAATTGGACAGTAATATGTGGGAAATCAGATCAGGCAATCCAGTGGCTCCTTCTGGTCTTCAAGTCTGTAACCCTATCAAAATAATACACAGAAGTGGTCAAACTAAATGGTGACTCTTAACTCAAGTTTCCTCTCAAAGTGTTAATTTCTTCATTGTCATTACAAAAAAATGGAAGAAAATCAGCTTTTCGTATGTACTCAAATGTTACACTTGGACTCTGGGAGGCCATCTGAGGAAGCATCTGATGTCTAGCTGTCTTAAGAGAGCTTCGATATCAATTTGCAGGTTTACCAGTCAATAATAATGTTTCAGGTTCCACCTAGGAGGGAAATGGATGCCAACACAGACTGAGGTTGGTTCCAACCCCACTCCCCGCCACCTGCCCTGGTATACGGACTACAATGACAACATATACTTGCTGCTTGAAAAAATTGAAAACTAAACTTCTAAACATACTCAGATTTACATTTACCATTGCTCTGAGCATTAAATAAGTGAAATACTTTCTCTTCAATGTATTAGGATCACTAGAAACAGAACTAGCTTCTAGTTGTCATCTTCTTGGAAGATAAGGTATTCTCTTAGAGTTTGTACCATATTAAGCACACTCAGAGGACCTGAAGTTCTCTAAAAATTCATATAGGATGCTGCCAGCTGAGTTCCTTCAAACTTTAGAAAGTAAACAAGTTCCATGTAACTATGCAGTATTAATTAGAAAAAAGGATGCTACTGAAAAATGCAAATGTCTTCCCCAGAAGTCTTTTCTTAATTTCTTCAAAAATATTTTAATTACTTGACAGAGAAAGTGGAGAGTTCTAGAACTTTGGACAAAAAACAAAGGTGGGAGAAAGGTAGAGACCATGTACACTGACATTTTCCCAGAACTTATCTGACCTCCTGAGGATACAGCAGGTCCCTGTAAGGGAGCTCAGAGTAATAAAGGATTCCTCTAGCTTAGCTGGACAACATACACTGATCTCTTCTTTTAGGTACTCTGTTACTAGCACAAGGCAAGATAAATGAGAATTATCCCCACTCTTTAAATAATAGGATAAATACAAATGTCTAAACCTACCAGAACTGGAGGCAAATATGCCATGAAGTTTTTTTGTTTTTATCCAACACAACAGCAGTTTTTGTGTAATAAACATGATGGAGTCTTACTAGTTTCCTGAAATCACTACAAATATTTACCAAATATAATTTCACCATACTCCCAATTCCCACTTGTTGAAAGCTAGACAAAATATCAAGCACTGAACATCTGAAGTTACAAGGAAAAGGTCAATTTGCTCTTCCACATAAGTGTGGTAATGGACTATTGAACAATGAGCAGGGCCCTTCACAAGGGAGAGAGCTGTTCCTGTGAGACATGTTACAGATCCTTTTGTGCATCCCTAAGAAAACAAAATCACAGCTGTCAGAGGTTGAAAACTTTAGCTAGAGAACTAACGAATTGTTAAGTGGACTGCTCATTTCTCCACAATGCTTCAACTTGCACTAAAGCAAATTTCCATCTCATTCGCCCACCACTCTTCCAGCCTCTCACAGCATGAGATTTGACAGCTTTAGCTCCCAGTTACCAAGGGTGAAATAGATTTTTCTGCTGGAACATAATGAAATACATTTTAATACATTTTTACAAATTGTTAGAATGGCTCTGGGAAGAAATAGTAGAATCAACATATCATAGAATGGTTTGGTTGGAAGGGACCTTAAAGATCATCTAGTTTCAACCCCCCTGCCATGGGTAGGGACACCTTCCACTAGATCAGGTTTGCTCAAAGCCTGCCTGCCGCTGCTTTTACTGCAGCTGCTGGAGCAATGGCCATATGAGCTGGGAATGTTCCAAAAAGCTGCTTTCCTTTCTTTGCTACAACTACTTATCAGCTTTCTAACCAGCCCATATGACAGCATATCATACCGTATCATGACACAGAAAACAGTTGCCGTTCAGCTTCTCTCAGTAAGTCTCAGGAAATCTGAGTTGACCTGGTCTTAGGGAGCATTTCCTCAAGGATATTCTCCTTCCCCCAACAGAGATAAAATAGCCAATTCCCAACTAGGAATTTCTGGTGCTTAGTAAGCTCCCATCAGTTGCAGACTCCAGTGCGCACACACACACAGAGAATCACAGAATCTTCAACAAAGAGCAAAATAACTAAAGACTAATGTAATTCATATAATTGGCATATATAGAGAGCAATATATAGTTTCATTCTAACTTTAGATTAATCCAAATCGAGTTGGAACCCATTTTATTTTCTTGTATATACATATATTTTCTGTATACTATTAGTCAACTGAAGAGCCAGTTTTTTTCATTAATTTAAATACATAAACTGAAGAGAAAACTGAATGAGAAGTAACTTATTTATCAGAAATTACTTACCCCCCTACTTTATGGGATTCTTTTCCAGAGGGTTTAAGCAGTTCCAGAGCATTTTGAACTAAGAGCTCAGAAAAAGTTTATATAAATTCCTGTCTTGTAACCCAGTCACAACCAAAGAACTGCTGATAAATATATTTTTAGCTCATCCCCTTTTCAGTAGCGCTGTACGAGAGTTCTGTAACAAGTGCATGAGATTAATAAATCCAAAATCTGGCAGAATAATAATGCAGAGAAATGTTTCAGAAATGTTTCACCTGCTGAGGTCTCCCTCAAAAAGCAGAAAACAGAGCCAATTAAGCAGAAGTCTGATCACACTTAAATGTAACTAGAAAGCTAAGTGCAACTCACTAGGAAAAATCGCAGATGAAGTAGCCCAAAATACTGAAGCTTACTATAATACAATGACAATATAGTTTACAATACATGTAAACCATAGATTTACTGATTCATTGAGCTAATCAATCACATGATCATTACTTTCTGACAATTTTTAGGTCCAAAACTATTTTTTTCAAGCACTATAGTGTGGTTTGTTGGTGGCTTTTTTCATTTGTTTGTTTCGGGTTTTTTTTTTGTTTGTTTTTTATAGTCATCCTATGTAGTTAAAATGAGCTACTTGACATGAAAATAATTCTGGTATGATTTCTCTCACAGAAGAAATTTTACAAACTCCTCATCTCAACCTGAACTGACTATGCTGCTACCAGCTATGGTTTGAGACCCACTTAAATTTTATTCTTTGTTCCCTTGAGGAAGATCAAAGGACTCTGGTTGGTACAAGCAGATGGAGTTTACCTGTCCATGTGCTGTAAAACATGGCTCTGTGCAAATCTGAAATATAGCTGAAAATTAAATGTAAGCAATGGGAAAATTTTTAATGTTATGTGTCACAGAGGTGATATATCATAATTACTGTATCAGTGACATCTTAAAGCACATCACTACATCCTTCAGTGACTACAGCTTAGCCTATGATTATGTTTCAGTGAAGGATAATCCATCTCTCTAGGATAGAAAAACAGCGCAAACCCAAGAAGTTAGCTGTCTCACAATGATCACAATTTATACTCTTTAGAAATCTTTGGAAGAAGAGGAGGAAGAAAATCTTTGTGACTGTTTCTCCAAGAGATTCTATTTTTCTGTTTTGCCTAAACTTGAGTTTTAGAATGAAACCCACTAATGAGGTAAACCAGGCAAAGGTGGACAAGTCTTCTGTATTTTTCTTCCCTGTTATGTAGGGTGAGAGAACAGTAGGACAGGGACCAAATTATTTAATTATTATTGAACTTAATGAACTTTAAGAGACTGTGGATCAACCTCATGAATTATTAGGGCTGAAACCAGAGAGATTATGTACATCATTTACTAATGAATTTATCATTGTAGGTCCTGAGATGTATTTGATTGCTTTTCAAGATGCACTTACTTCACTGCAACAGTTTTCACACTGGAAGTTCAGTCCTATCTGATAAACACCAATTATTATGACAAGAAGCCATTGCAACAGAATGACAAATAATCTCTGCAATTAAATTATTTCCATAAACTAAGGAATTATTTTTCTTTCACTTTATTATACAATAATATACTTCTGTAACATTAAGTATGTCTGATCCAAGATTTGAATTTGCACAAGTACAGGAAAAAAATGCATATTTTGGTATATTTATCTTCTGCTTAGAACTTTACATGGCAAATGTATGGCCCTGCACCTGACCATCTGTTCACTAGTCCACCCGCTTCTCCTCCCATCCTGCTCCTAATAGGATTTTTCTGATTATATGGAAGTGATGTGTACTTTGTTTTCCCATGGATAAAGAATCTGAGTTGATGGAAAATCCCCCAGAGCCTTTTCTCCTTCAATTACAGGGATCAGTCAAAATGGTTTCTTTAGGGAAAGGATAATTACTTGCATTTCTGCTTATCAAGACTTTATTAAAATAAATCTATTTACATCACTCTCCAGAGACTTTGGGAGTTGATAACTGTATTGTTAAGGACAGACTATTTCATGAGTCCATCCCATAACATGGGAATTCTTTAAACATCTTTTCCACCAGGAAGCTGAGGAAGTGAAACAGAATATTTAGGAAAGATGTGAAAAAGGCACAGGCAGCTGTCTACAGGCAGCTGTCTTTGCTTCCATTGCAAAAGCCTAAACAACTTGAATTCTGACATCTGTTCATATCATGAGAGAAAGTTGTGACCCAAAAGCTGAACTACAGACAAATGAGTTCTCTACAGAAAAAAGCTTTCCGTGTAAAAAGTGAAAAAAGTTATTTGGAAAAAAAAAATATCTTTACATTTAGTTGAAATATGCATAAAACTCACTGACACAGTAGGTTAAATGTGGGAACTAAACCAAGAACAATATTAGTTATACAACTACATTTTTTGCACAAGATAGTATATGTAACACATTTGAGAACACAACGGATTCTAATTTTTAATCTTTGTTTAACAAAAATGTTAAAATAAAGCTTTGGAACATAGCAGCATTCAAATGACTCAGAGTTACTCAAATTAGTTTGCTCTACATATAATACTCCTACTTTTCTTCTGAAGTCACGCCTTACCTTTGCTTCCATACTGTTCTGGTGGCAGGTCATAAGGTACAGGAAAATAAGCTGCTGAATCATTACTTTCTGAAAGCATTTTCCCTCTCACATGAAAGTAACCTTTGTCCAATCCCTATGAAGGAAGGGAAACATGCAGAAAAAAGACTTAGTTTTTAGGGAAAAAAGCAAACCTAATCCACAATAAATTCTTCTCAATAAGTTCTTTTAATAAACAAAATGTTTTGTCTCCATTACCAAGATGAGATACTTCCTAAAGCACCTTCCTGTCTTAAGAACTCAGCTTCTCTTATTGCTACTATTTCAGGCTCTTCTTTCTTCTACATTCATTGGCTTGGCCCCACAGGTGGGTTCACATTGTATATATTCTACTTTCTCAGTCCCTTACACATATACCAGTCTACTTCCATGTCCACTAGCTAAACATGCTTGTGGCCTTGCTTGTGTGAACAATTCTATCCAAATTGCTTGAAGTCTTTGCTAATACCACATCAGCAGTATATCTCAATACAAGATGTCGCTTCTTTTGCATAAATGCTTATGGACTTTGGAATAAAATTTTAATTATTAAACAAAATATTAACACCTTTGGTGTTTAATATTTAGCTAAAGGCAAAAGCTTTAAAAATGTTCTTAGCTGTTTAGTTTCATCCTGACCATATTAGTTAGAGGTTTAGTGTGTTTCATGAACTGAATTAAAATTCAACTTATGATACAGAAACAAGTCTTCAAACCTACGCTTTTCAGATATCTTGGGTAACACCATCCATGTATGCTAAAAAAATTAATGAAGATTTAAAACTGCTTGCGTAAAACTTTCAAAGACTCCACTCATATTAGAATGACAGTGGATTTCAAACAAGGTTAAGGACTACAAAAAAAGGCTATAATGCAATACAAGGGCAGACAGATTTAAAGCGATTCAAATAACTTTGGCAGATGATACTGCTTAGCCACTTCTCCAGAGACACTGGATCCATTGATTAATTCTAATGAGTTATACAAAAGCAAATCTCTGATACCGAGCTTTCCAATAGCCTATTGTGAATCAAGTACAATTTGATTAGACTAGACTAAAAGTCTAAAGGCTATCAAACTTTTATTATTTATTTCTATGACATTACTGAACAACTGTATTTTTCTACCTAAAATCAGGATCATAGAATAGTTTGTGTTGGAAGGGACCTTTAAAGGTCATCTAGTCCAATCACCCTGAAACAAGCAGAGACATCTTCAACTAGATCAGGTTGCTCAGAGCCCCATCCAACCTGACCTTGAATGTTTTCAGGGATGGGGCATCTACCACCTCTCTGGGCAGCCTGTGCCAGTGTTTTACAACCCTCATCATAAAAAATTTCTTCCTTACACCTAGTCTGAACCTACCTTCTTTTAGTTTAAAACAATTACCCCATGTCCTATCGCTACATACCCTGCTAAAACATCCGTCCCCATCTTTCAGTACTTAAAGGGGGCTTATAAGAAAGGCCGCAATAAGGTCTCCCCAGAGCCTTCTCTTCTCCAGGCTGAATAACCCCAACTCTCTCAGCCTTTCCTCACAGAAGAGGTGCTCCAGTCCTTGGATCATCTTCGTGGCCTCCTCTAGACTCACTCCAACAGGTCCATGTCTCTCTTGCATTGGGGTCTCCAGAGCTGAAGGCAGTACTGCAGGTGGGGTCTCATGAGAGCAGAGTAGAGGGGGAGAATCACCTTCCTCAACCTGCTGGTCATGCTGCTTTTGATGCAGCCCAGAGTATGGTTGGCTTTCTGGGCTGCAAGCGCACATTGTTGGCTCACATCCGAATATTAACTTATACTTTATCCAAGCTGTAGGATTCATCAGTCCAAGTTTTGGATTACTGTTTTCTGATAGTACAAGCAGGCTTCCTAATTACCACTAAATAATCCCATTTTATTCAAACATATATGCTGAGTAAATTGATAGTCCCATCTATATACAGTACTGTACAAGTACTGTAAGTTCTTCGTTACTGAAGTTTTACTTCATGAAAGATTAGCATTGTAAGTTGGAGGAAGCAACATTCATATGACCACACAAAGCACGGGATACCAAGCAGCCTTACACCTTTTTCTTTGATATTCAAGAAGCATAGTAACAGACAAAAGGGAGAGCTGCTAAAGACAACATCCAGCTGTATTACAGCAGTTCTAGCAAGTCAGTTCAAGAAACTTTTTAGAGTTAGATGCCTCTTTTGTCTCATGACCCAAAGCAACAGGAAACTACTAGTTATGATGTAAGAAACACTGTGTACTATTTCAAGGACTAGGTAAAAGCCACTGCCTTTTAAATGAAAGAAGAGGGGAAACAAACAAGGTCAATGCTAAGGGACTATGTAAGTGAAAATCCATTTTAAAATTCCCCTTCTTATACCATTAAAGTCAGTGGAATTTTGATAAAACTTCATTAAAACCAGGCTATAACCTTCTGTAGAACTTAGACTAAGTAAGAAGCAATATTTCCAAAACAAATCAATGCAAAGATATAAGATTATTTTTAAAACCTCATAAATATCTAAGGGTTTGAAACTGACTGAATAGAAAAACATCAAATTCAGAATCACTTAAAAAAAGGCAACAATCAAGTTGTACAGCTTTATTTCCAATGAACTTAAATCACTCAGGGATTGATAGAAATTTCATGTAAAAATGCAAGTAACCATACTTATGTCTATAGTGGAAAGAACGTCAAACATGCCAGGGATGCTACAGCTCACAGAAGAGGAACTGTGTAAGTGGCGGTAAGAGCTTTTTTCACAACTCATAGTAGTCAGGTTTCAGCTGGTAGAGGGTCTGGGTAGTGTGCAGTCCTAGATACTACTCATAAGGTGACATTTAAATTGCAAACTAAAATGGCTTGTATGTGGTTTGATTGCCCTGAGCACCTGTGAGCTTTCCTCTTGTCTTTTACATGCAGTTATAAGAGAAATGTGGAATGGCAGAGAAGGCTTCTCTGCTGTATTGTGAATTGGTTCTTATTCTATAAAGACCTTCATATGCACGCCTGATCAAGAGCAACAAAGTTACACAGCTGTTGCCTGGCACCATCCAAGTTTGAAATTTGTATAACCACTGCTATCAAAGTACATACTGTAGAACAATACCTACATAAGCCCCTACATACATATATAATAATCTCAGTTTAATTCAATATCAAGAGCTATGCCACACATATTCCAGTCTGAAGTTCATAGCAACCGATGTTCTTCACACAACATGAAAGAAAAAAGTATACTTGTAGGACATTTTTAATCTCATTTTCTTCCCTGTTGTCCATCTTTTTTTCAACCCAGTAATGTTTTTGTTTCTGCTTCATTTCTTCTACCCTCTATGCCCTGTTATTACTTCAAGTGTCTGTCTTTTCAGCCATTTTGCTTCCTTCTCTTGTTCTACATCTTTGCTTTCCTCTTCCTTGTTCTTCCTCAGTAATCACCAGTTCTATTTTCCTCTTCTCTGAGAGTCTTATTTCTTTTCTGATGCTATCCTCCAAACCTACTGGACTCCCATCAGTTGATCTCAAAATTGTTTTATTCGTCTGTCAGAATTTAACCTATAGTGATCTTCCATTCAGGAAATGCTAATCTAAGAAAAGATATTTAGTTTTCCTCAAAGCATCTTGGAGTAAGAATCTAGGCTATGGAATACATTCTTTAACAAGGCTCTCTGAGGAGATTCACATGCTTTTAAAAAATAACTCTCAAGTGTCTGTCTTCACACATTTTGTCTGTTTTGAGCATTTCCGGGCTGTTGACAGCTCTCATTGCTGTCTCCAAAAAACAAACCAGCAAGATCTTGCCTAAAAAAATTCTGCCTGCTTTGTAAATTTTCCTCAGCCATAGTCTAATCTTTCAGAATTTTTCCCTGTGCAGCTATAGTTTGTTCTCTGACTGCTGCTCACAGCAATACATTTTGAAATGTTGAGATACATTTCTCAGTTGGGAAAGCTTTTTTTTTGTACTTATGAAACTTCAGATGCTGTTGTGGGTTCTATTAGTGCCTTAGCAACATACATAGTAAAATCAGGCACTGGGAGGATGAATGGGGGAAAAAAAAATAAAATCACACAAGATAGAGATAAGAATTGCTATCCCTACTTGAGTGGGAATTAACACTGCTATCACTAAACTACTATGATACTACCGAAGTAACTCCTACAGGAGACAGCTGATTATTTGACTGGATGATTATGGGACTATCCTTTCCCACGCCATTAAAAAGAAAAGAGCCCACTCTTTGGCAAAACTATTTAAAAACTCACTAGTTCGGGCAGTAAAAAATTAAGAACGCACACAAACTTTACAGTGACAACAAACCTCTGGCCAGGAGAATACACAATGAAATCCTTCCTCAACATTGTGGCACATTTATTCAAAAGAGAGCTTTACTCAACGGTATCAGAACATTTTTTTGTAAGAACCCCGCAGTGACAAATTCAGGTATCTAAACCAAAGCTCCTTGGCTTGGAAAACATGTCTCTGGGTGGTTTTACCACTGCAGTTTGAAAACCTTGTAGTAGTTTTGTGAATACTAAAAGCAATGTTTAGCATCCTAAAGTCCACATACAAAATCTTGGTTCACCTACATTGTATTTATTTCCCCACCCCTACTCTGTTTCATAGAGGATAGAAGGCTTCATCTGAAACTAGAGAAATCGAAGAAGAAAGTAGTTCTATATTGCTTTGGAAGTTAATAACACAGTCAAAGAGCTTAACCTACTTTGTTTTGGTTCTGGTTTAAGTTGAGCTATGACTGATGGTGCTTGGTTCAGTTGTTTGAACTAAGCAAAAATTTAAGCAGTTCAGTTCTGATGATCACACACACATAATGGCTGGCTGCTCTCTAATCCAGATTCAGCTCATACACCTATCCCCACAAGCAACTATACAAGAGTATTTTACTCATTACCAGTGAGTTTACTCATTAGCAGTGAGTATCTACCAGCAAATAAAGCATTTCAGAATCTGAAATACTATTGTTAGCTGTCTGTGACTGATTATCTAGATATAATTGTAACATCTGACAGCATTAGGCAGGCAATCACGGGTAAGTTCTCAGTTTAATAGCTACTACTGTATTTCTCCGAGTTTATATTTTCAAAAGCTGACTGGCTAGTACCATATTCTCCAACAGACCTTTTAGAAGATTTAAGCATTCCACAAACTTTTCTACCATTTTACAGGTCAAGCTCAGCTTATCTTATAACCTTATCAGACACAGAAGCTGTGAGGAGGAAATATCTATGTAAAAAAGCTTTCCATTAGATACTTCCATGATTTTTCAAACAAAATAATTACTGCAACATGCTTCCCAGAACTCCATACTGTTAGGTGATGGGGTTCTCTAACATGTCTTACATGTTACAGATATAATTTCACTTCAACCTCTGAAAAGGAATCCCCAGCAGCTGAAAGAGCAAGCTGAACACGAGTGAGAGTGAAGATGTAGGAGGTTAAAAAATAGAAATGGAGATAGAAACAGAAAAGCAGTTCAAACACAGGACATGATCTTTTTTTATAAACATTATTTTTTAATCAAGAGAAGCTTGTGATCTAATGTCAGCATCAGCTGATTTTTCCCTGAACACTAAAATTGTAAATGGTAACAGCTGCTGCTATGTTGAGAACAACCATTCAACATATTTCTGAGAGTCTGCATTAGCACACCAGGCCAAGACCTAACCTCAAAGCGTAAGTTCTGGAAGCATTTTAAAAAAACAGACAAAAACTGGCAGTCAACAGATGGCAAGGAGGGAGCAATCCACTTCCAAATTTGTTTTCAGCAGAAAATAGAAGGTACAAACTGCAAGCTAGTGGAGTTTTTAAGATTAGGAATATTAACTGCATGCCATGCAACTCCACCAAGGTAGTGTGGCCGAGCGGTCTAAGGCGCTGGATTAAGGCTCCAGTCTCTTCGGGGGCGTGGGTTCGAATCCCACCGCTGCCAGTACTGTTTTAACTGTTTGACTTTGTGATCTTTAAAGCTTTTTTCCAACCTAAACAATCCTATGATTCTAAGTCTTAACTTCCAAGCATCATTAACTTTGTGATCAAACTCCATGAAACAACCTGAAGAAACAGAACTATCACAAATTAGCATTATTAAATTGACACTCCAATAGCTACAGTGTACCAAGTATCCCGAGGCCTAGGAATGCTCAGTTATGTTTCAAAGCACTTCATCTAGTTTGTATTCTGTATATTTTTAACTGCAAACAAACTTTAGAAAATTCAGTTCCTAAAAAATGTTAGTTTATTCCTACTTCTCCGATATCTTCATCTAAGACTACTCTGCTATATAGTATGTTACAACCACACTGAAACGACAAAAGTCTTGACAACCAGACTAAGTTATCAAAGAAGCACTTTTTACGCAGTTAACTGCAGCGCATATACATAAGATTCACAAGCTAAGCACTGTAACTTGAATATATCAGATGATTGCATGTACATAAGGCAAATATTAATATTTGTCTCTCTGAAATACCTCCTTGTTATCAGGTGTCTCTGCAGGCACTTCCCAGTGAAAAAATGAAAGACAGCTGCAGTCCTTCTCCCCACTTTCCTCCCATATATATTATATCATGCTACTACTGACAAGCATCTTGGTTTTTTCTGCTTGCCAGTCTTCACAATTAAGTATCAGTAACTGGAGGAGGAAACTGGGAGGAAACTAGGAGGAAAAGAACTAAGTATTCTTTTCCAAAATATGTATTGTTACATATTCTTGCAAGTTTTATATTAGCTTCAATTAAGTCGTGTTCTGAGAGGTCTGAAACTCAAACATAACACTATCTCATGCACACTGGCAGACTTTAGTATAGTCACCTGTATAGGAGCACATATCTGTGTGCTTTCTGTAATTTACATAAGACAAATAAGAGTTGAGGGCTGTAGAGAAAGCATTGTACTTACGCAGAATGTCTTTATATTGCATACCTTTTAATTACGCTACTCAACAAAATCAAACTAAACTTCATCATGAATTGTGATATATTACAATTATGTTTCTCACATGTACACATTTCTGTCAATTCTGGATAAACAACTTTCTCATTCACTTGTTGAAAAACAGAGGCTAACCTATTATATACTACTTTGTAAAAAATACAGCAGGCCAAACAGGCCTCGTGAGTGAGGAGAACCTTGAGAACATCATTGTGTCACAGATTTATATCTGAATCTGTTTCTCCAGATTTATACTTGCATCACATGTGCACCTTTGTCACTCCACTATCTTCCTAACCCAAATGATACAGAAGAAAAAACAGAGAAAAGCAGTAAGAATGATCAAACCTCCACCCTACCAGCAACTGAGCAGGCTAAGGACTCTTCAGCCTACAAACTGATAAAGGTCTATAGAAAGAGTGGTATGGAAAAAGTGAATAGGGATCACATGGTTACTGTGTCTTTCAATGTAAGAAGGGAAAACCATCAAATGAAACCAATTTTCAGAACACTGCACTTCATGTGACATTGTTAAGTTGTAGAAAACTCAGCCAGAGCAGGTTGTGAATGCTAGAAGCTTATAGCCAGTTAAGAGAAGACAAGAGAAACTCACAGAAGAGGCCTCTAAGTCAAGAAATCTTCTGGGATAAACTACTACATACATGCCTGACCATTATACTTTTCCATAAGCATCTCCTTTCAGCCACTGAGAGTTTTGAGAAGTTCCTTTGATATGACAAAGCAAAGCCTTCTACTCCCCCAACAGTGGCTACTTTAAAGTAACCAGTGTGACAATAAGAGAAAGATTTGGGGGCTTGGCTCTACTGCTTATAGTGCACAATATATTTTCCTCAGCCAGGTCTGAGCCATTTATGCCCATTTTCATCCAAAACTTCAGTGACAGGCCTTCTCCATAGGCTCTGGTTCCAAAACTAGACCAAAAGGATATCTCAGTGTGACCCTACACTGACCTCTCTGCTCTCTTCCCCCTTGAACTTGCCCTTCCTACTTCTTCCTTCTATTAAGACTCACCTGATCAAGCTGGTTCATGGAACAACACTTTGAAAACTTGTGCAATTTGGTTTTGGCCAGTCTGAGTACCAGTACAACTAAGGGACCAAAGACAGCCACGAACAAGCTACTATTATGGTAGGGCCAACTGATGATGTAGTTCCATATGTTAAGCTAATCTATTGCTTTGACATGTTTGAGAAGCCAGATTCCAACCTACCTCATCAGGTCGTTAATTCTCTAATAGACTGATCTGCTGAGTCAGACAGGTACAGCAACCTACTTGTCACCAGAACATCATCTTCAGTTGCAGCAAAGCTTCACTATATATTATTCTTCTTCGGCTGAGAGCCTAAGCCTGCAGCAGTTGTACGTTTAAGAAAGAGAGGCCTTGAAGAAACAAAAATGATTGCCACAATCCCAAGATCATCAGCATCCTTTCTGCAAATCTGAACTCGCCCTACAACTACTCAGTGAGAACAAGATCTTGGCCAGGTTTGTATGAGGAACTTTTGTTGTTTCGATCTGCTGTATGTATAAAAATTGGATTAATTTACTCTAGCGAGTAACTAACTTTTTTACTGAATATAGTTACAAAATTTCCATAGACTTCAATGACAAAGGATAATAATAAACAATAAACAAAATTCTCATCTCTAAAGGTTAATGACACCTTTGAAATGAATGATTTTTGACAGATTAGAATCCCAAGGGTCCGATCCTATCACTAGAAAACCTACTACAGAGTATCATTTGACTGAAACACAGCCTTAGAGCAAGTTACCTCAAGTTATGGATACTAAATGAAATCTTAAAGATATTTGGAACCATCTTTTTGAAATGCTGACTCCTAAAGCTGCATAAACTTTGCGGAAAGCATTGGTGCCTACTAAAACATTACAAATGTATTTAGTTAATGAAAGGCATATCACTAATGACATCAGCTTGTACAGATATACCTGAGGATGCCTTAAACTATCGTGGACACCACTAGCACAGTAATCATAACATGATACTTACCATGGCTCTGTATTAGCTCCAGTTCTTGGACAGTTTTGCCAGTTCGTACTGAACTCTACAGCTATAACCATTAACCGGCAGTTCTCAAGAAAAACATCTTGTGTGCATTAAGCTATTTTTGGTTTCCAGATATAAGAATGTATTATGCATGCATTATAAGCATAAGTTTACATTGCAATAAAAACCAACAGCCATTCAAATCCTTGATGCCTACAGTTATATTTGTTTCAAGCAGTACTCACTCATTTGTTGGTAATGACTCACATTCCCAATGTGTGTTTTGGCACTCTCTGAAAAGCCACTTGGTTCCCAACCAACCCCACTCTACCCACCCCCCAATGCAGCTTACTTACACTTCTACAACCGTGTTAGCAGTACAAGTGAAAGTTCAGTTTTGCAAACAGTGGCCCCTAGCTTTTGCATTTGACACTGACTATATCAAATACAAGTTGTGTTTATTTTCAACTTTAAAAAGAAAACAATGCAGCACAGAAACTGTATTTTTCATTACAATTTTTTCCTGTTAAGAGAGAAGGTGGACACTCCCATGATGAAGACTAGAACTTCATTATTGCTCTAAGGTTGACAGTCACACAGATGTTAAGTAATACAGCACAAGAACACTATTACAGTCTTAAAGCCTGAAATCTTTTTCTAGGGGACAGTCACAACAGATAGTAGGAAGCAGTGTAGTAGAATGGCAGTGGACAAATTCTACTTTTCTCATTAATCTGATATTATCTTACAGGCATACTAAACAATATTCCTGTTCCTAGTGTATGAAATGTATTTAATTCTGCCTCCTTTTTGCTACTACAAACATTAAAAACAAAATAAACAATTTTCCATCCCCTTACTTAATGGTCAAATTTTCAGCAGTGACTCTTCTGCACTGCAGGAAGTTTTCACACTGCTTGCTGCTTCAATTTATGTCAAAATAGCATAGAGCTATATAGCAATAGGTGCTTGATCTTTCTCTGAACATAGTGCAGATTGGAACAGGAAGACCCTGACCGCCTTTTCCAAAAGGCTGATCAAAATGAAAAAACAGAATGCCAGAAGTCAAGGGCACTCACACACTCAAAAACCAAGTGTTCTCCAGGGTTAATTTCATAAACAGATTTAGAGTGCCCATATGAACACAGAATGCAACAAAAATTGCTGAAAAATCTTTAAGATTCAAAGCAATGCTGCCCTCCCTCCCACACCACACAGAACTACCTCTAGTCCCTAAACAGAGATTTGGCAAAGAAGGGAGAAAAAAGCTCAAACTGTTGCAGTGAAACCTTTCCTTTCATGACAGCAGACCCAACCAATGTCTTTTTTGCCTCTCACCTTGACGACCACGAGGCTTGAGCTTTGTTCACCCAAGACTGTTTACCAACAACATTCTTTACAGTTGTCATTACTAGCAGAGTACCCATATTGGATTTATAGCAGAATCTCTCTAAATTTTCTTGTGTAAACAGGCCTGCAAGCTTCTGTTAACAGCTGGAGCAGATGCTTAATAAGTATCCAATGTGTTCTTAATCATCAGTAAACTCAGCTTAGACACTGCATTTAAATTCCAGCTATTTTGATGCAACACAAGAATAAAAATATGCTTTCATTTTTAATAATTCTCAATGTCTTAATGGCTAATTGGATTTTACTCCAACTGCTAAGATTGGACTGTGAGCAGAAACAAAAACATTAATAATTTTGTTCTAAGTAAACAACCAGAATGACGAAAATCTCATTAATAGCAGAAAGGTTAACTACTTTGCAAAGAAGGTAAAGTTTTAACTTCAGATTGCTGAAAATTTCTAAGGTTCCAGTGCTTCAGAATCTTTTATATTTCTGATAAATAAAATGCTCTTGAATGAATAATTTTGTTCATCAAAATGAAGTCTGATTTTAGAATGAAATTGAGTTAGTTACTCAGCTACAGAAAAGCTCACAAGAATGAGATCAAAGGCATTAAGACATGCAATTTTAAGCGTAGGGAAGAAAATTCAAGATCTTTTTGGGCCCTTTGAAAAATATTCTGGTGATTGCCCCTCCCTTGCTCCACATGCAAGAAATCCTGTGTAGAATGCAAGATTCAGGATGGAATGCAAGCCAAATGCTCTCACAGGGAAGTTGTTCTTGGTTTTTTTCTTGTTGTTTTGGGTGGGTTTTTTGGGGGTGGGGGGCAGGGTGGTGGTGTTTGTTTTGTTTTTAAGTGAAAAGTTTGAGGTCTGAGCAATCTGCAAAAAAGTATGGCCACTCTTGGCAAAAAGACTAACTCAGTTATTCCTGATTTTCTACCCATTTGATGTGTGTTTTCCAAAACTAGCAATACATGGAAAAGAGTCAGAGCAGGAATATTCAAATTATGTAAAATGACTGTGCAATTCTGGTGGTCAGTTATGTTCATACTAAAAACTTCATTCACTAAGTACAATCATACCATTACCATATGTAAATTCTTTGCCTGGCAGCATCTGGAGATAACAGTAGCCAACTTAGAACATTATTTTATCCCTTGAGGTCAGTTGCTGTTAAAATTTAAATCTTTTTGCACAATTCTTTTGCCCAACACTTCATTATTCTATTATTAATAGTTGTTTACACAAGTGTGGGTTTGTTTTTTTTTTTAAAAAGAGTCCAGTGTATCAAAACCAATGTTTCCTACTATAGGAAGTTGTAGGATTTTTCTTGTTTCAGTTTCTGACCCACGCATTCTCTCTAAAAGTTTTCTTCCACATAAACCATGCTGGCGAATGATGTCCGAGACTGTCTAAGGTTCACAATATCAGAGAACACACCACTATGTAAACCCCTTAATAAATGTCAAGAGTGAGACACATGAGTTCTTTAGCTACAGCCAGAAACCATCAATCTTAATATTGTGATCTTAGAAGACTACAATTATAGAGTTATGCTAAATATTTTTACAAAGTCGTAATATTAGTAAATATTCATTTGGGAGAACATTACTTATCAACAGAAGTCACAAAACATTATGTGAACATCTGTGAACATTATCTAGGAAAGATGTATATTTCATCAGAAAAATATTTCTAAGGATTTTTAGCATACAAACACTTTTTCAGAGAAAATTGCAGATTCTTCTCTGGAAAAGAACAAATTTCACACAGGAAGGAGTCTGAATGGTTTCTGATCACAGACTAACTGCTGTTGCTAACATTTTGGTACTAATGGGTTCAGAGAGCAGGTGGCAACAACAGAGACAAGAAACTCATCTCCCCACTATCAGGCAGTAGATCTAAATAAGACAAAAAAAAAATCAATCTAAACAAAAAAGGGAAGCTTTTTTTCTTAAATACAATGCACAATTAAGTCACAGAACTCACTACCACAGGATTCTGTAGAGGGCTAAAAACCAGCAAGAGTAGTTCAATAAGGAACTTGATGTGTTAGGAGAATAAGCCAAGTTGTGGCTATTAACTGTCATGGTCTGGATACAATTTTCATCTTGGAAAGCCTTTAAAATAAAACATAGGGAACATATACTAAAGAGATACCACATACAAACTGTTTATTGTGCTAATCCCTATGGCATCTGCTACAACTGCACTAAGACTAGACTACAAGGTAGATGGATCTCAGTTACCACAAAAACATTTAATGTCTCCCAATCCTCTGCTCCACGCACTAGAATAACAGTTATTTTGGGTCAAATTTGTCTTCTACATACCAAAACTGCTGCCACAATCCTTCAGCTTTTAAATAGCCTTTTATGAAGATGTTCTTAGATTTGCATCAGAGATTTTAGAAGACTCATTTGAGAACTTGTTCTCAGACTTTCTGCTTTGAGAAGAGACAGTCACAGGGCTTTGCAAATGCATTCCAGGGAAAGCGCAAGAACAGCAATCAGTGCAACATTAGGAATTTTTTTCAAGTTACAACGCATACGTAGCACTTCAATGTGAACATGCACTCACAGCCTAGTTTTAAGAAGCACAAAAGAAGAGACGTGATCATCCTTTCCAGAAACATCTAGTGTGTGTTGTAATTTTAAAATATTATTGCCTTTCGGTAACATGACAAAAGTCACATCAATACCAAATCCATACTTGCTGTGTAGGAAAACAGACTGTTTCTGTTTTAAAGAATACCTTGTATTAATTTCACTTGCTATTAGCTTTCTAACCTGGAAACACAGGACCTACTAAGTAGATTATCCAGTCACATTTGTATTTATTCATATTAGCAGGTTTCTCAGCATTTCCCAGGATTTGTACTTGAACTATGAACTTACAAATGCTGAAGGCAAGAAAAGGACTCCAAGTTCATAAGAACGGATCATCAGTTGGGTGCCATTTTTCTCCAGAGCTCCCCAAGCTGCTTTAGATAGATTGGCACTGCAAAGAGAAACAAAGCATTTCAGTGAGGCATAATCTTCACAGCAGAAAATGCTTAAGTACCACAGCTGTAGCAATGCACTTCTAGCCGGAGAACTTCAATCAGAACAGGCTTTTCATAAAAAGTGATTTGGGTGTTATTCCTTACCGCTATTTTTACAGCGCAGTGGGAGCAGCAGAGACAATATGCAGAAGGGTATTCATACAACACACGTGGACAATTATACAATTCTACTTGTGTCATACAGATCTACAAGACAAATTCAGCCTTTTGAATCTTCTCTGCGCATTTCAGAAAGGAAGTTGGTATTGGTAAATAGCTTCAGTTTGATGACTTAGGAAGATTAAAGGCTACATCAATTATAACTAGTTAAATTATAATGCATTTAGTACAGAGCAGTTTTGCACGCATTAAACAGTATCTTTTGCTCCTGGCATTTTGTTCTTTGATACATTTATGAAAACAAGTATTTATCTAAGAGGTACTTCTGTTTTAATGTGCTATTCAGCACCATGTTGTAGTTAATCCTGCAGCAGTATCTGCTATGAAGTAGATCAAATTGAGAGTCAAAAAATAAATGCAATTCTGTTGTCAAAACCTACTTCTACAGCAAAACACAAAGCTTAAACATTACATTTTCTATTTCTACAGCAAAACACAAAGCTTAAACATTACATTTTAACTGACAGACATACTGGACATTTTTTGATAGTAGAAAATGGTGGAATAGAAGAAACATGAGAAAAAAATAAAAGCAATCATGAATTTCTGCATTAGGTGGACTCAGCATCACATCTGAATGACTTAAATCCCTTAAAATGCACCTTAATCACTACTACTATTGCAGGCAACAGTACTGATGAGTGATGAAATTTAAAGAGCCAGAATATAAAGAGGAAAAGATTGAAGTAACTGACCATTTGAATATAAGGATACAAATATCATAAACTATAGTATTTAAGGTTGCACAAAAATAATTTTTGGCAAAACTGAAACATATCTGTATTTGTCATTCACAGTAAGACATTCTCCCCTCATGTTGAGAAGTTTGTTGGTCTCTCTTTTGGCTTCTTTAAAAAACAAACAATAGAAATACAAAGCTAGACTTCAAGCTAGATTGCTGAACAACTCAATCTGAGAAAAGGTCAGATTCCAAATATTAGGTATCTACATGTTTTGTCATGGTAAGACAGCGCAAGGGTAAACTTCAGCTTAACCCATACTTATTTTGTACAAACCAGCACATTCATGTACAGCATGTTAGAGAAACTTAACCCAAGGTTTAAAAATACTCATCTTCTGTTGATGCTGAACTCCAAAATTGGCAGTTACAGCTCAGACAAGATTTTGGGGCAACAGCCAACAGTTCCTAACATAATCATTTCAACTTGGAGCCCCAAAGGGGACAATGCAGTGAAGAAGCATTAAATATGGACAAAAATTCCTATCACTATTTACAGTGTTATGAAGATTATGGCAGTAACTCACCCGGGCCTGCAGCTGACTTTATATGCGACATTTTTTAACCGAGAGGTGTATGGTTAGTTGTTTACCTTGTAACTAAGAACCACGCAATCTTCTGGAAGTCAGGAGAAGGTCTCATATATGTCTTAATGTGAGGTATAGCATGACTTCGACCTGAGATTTCTGCTGACCATTTGCTAGAAAAAGAAAAGGAATTATTTTCATATACAGTTTCATTTTGAGGTCTAAAAACATACTCACCATACTAATGCCATGTTTTCAGTAATATTACCCTATACCTGTCGCATGTAATACCAGTTTCCCCTTCAGAAAGGCTGAAAATACTTTATTTAATGGAATTGTTAACCCTGAAATACAATCTTACTAGTAGTCACAAGGGCACGATTTTTTTTTCTTTCTCTTTACAAACAAACCAGACAGATATTCTCCTCAACATACCAGGCTCTCCTAATAAGTTTTTCCATTCCTTCACTCCAGTCAAGAAAGTAAGTCCAAACTTTCGGTTGATGTTTCTTCTTTGAAGACTGTCAAAGGTTATGCCTTTAAGCAAAGGAGCTTGGCACCAAATGAAACATCACAAAATTCCCCAAGCTTATTACAATTTATTACGCATGAAGTAGAGGCAGCAAGCAACTGATAGATTGTTGACACTATCGTTCCTCTTCCCACTTCTGTGCCCCTAAGCCACTGAGAAATTTGAGGGCTTAAGAGAGTAGAGGTCATACCTATGGCTATATACAGAATTAATTTAAAACAAGCCATTGCTGGTGTAATTCAGCATCAATGTTACAGAATTAAACTGTATGCAAGCAGTAAATATATGTACCTAACTGAAGGTATGTAATCATGCATTTAGAAGCCCTTTCCACTCACAGCTGTTAATCCTCACTCAAAATCAGGAAGAAGGCTTCCAAATACACCTTCCTCCACCCAGAGACTTTTCTTTCCTCAGTTTGGAAAATAATAGGCTCTGGTTTTGGTTGTCACAATATTTTTCCCTAATTTAGCATTCTCTTCTAGAAGGCAAATAAAAAAAGAATTTATCAGCTCTGAAAAACCTCTTAAGTGAACTGCGTTCATTTAAAACCTTAAGACAACTGAAGTGGAAAGGCTGGAATTATTGACTTTCAGGACTCAAATGTTGACTTTCAGCACTAACTTCCACATGAGTTATGAGGTTTTGCAGTTCAGAAGTCAAGAGCTACTTTAACAACCCTATCCTCCAATAAAGGAAAGAAAACTGTTTCTCAACACTAACAATTAAGGCAAACATCTTTAAGTTTAAGGCAATAATCAGGTAACTCCAGTAACACTGTAGAAATGAAAAACAGGAAAAATAGTAGAATTGGGAACTGAACACAAATTATCTTCAGACCTATCACGTTGCCTTACTCGACAACAAACTTCTTCCCCTACTATTAACTGCAGTAATTTTGAGACAACATCTCAGTCTACTGCCCTTTTGCCTCCTTATCTTTGACAGATACAATTAAGGACTGTGTTTCAGCAAGACTACTACCACTTCTCTTCCATTTACTAACTACAGTAATGTAATTGCAGTTAGTTTCAATTACAAGGGATTGAAACTGGTCTTCCAGAAAGTTAAAATCAGAAAGGGAAGCGTACATTATGGTCATATTTTCTTTAGTAGGCCAGTATAAATATGTACCGACAAAAAGGGGAAAGAAAGTTATATTTTCTGATGAGGTTTCATTGGTTTTGTTTGTTTTTAAGTAATGACCTCATTGAAAAACTCAGAAGCTTTTAGTAAAAGCATTATCAGTAAAGAAGTATTTAAGAAATGTTTTTCCCTTCAGCCTAAAAGTCAGCTTATCTCCAGAATGTGTAATGGAATCATAAACCAAAAGAACTGGAAGAGTTTTCAGACAAGTACAATATCATTTAATCTATCCTTAATACAACTAAATTTCAACTTCACTATGGAACTTTCCTGGCATATTTTAGGAAAAAAAAAAGCCAAAATAGATTACAAAAAGCCTGAAGTAAAATATAAGAGCAGTTGCTTTGCACAGCAAGCCTGACAGCATATGGCAATATAACAATTTCAGGCTACTTCTAGTCAAATTGGCTTAACACATTTTAAGCTCTAAACTTTTCATCAGAATGCAGCTGGCAGAGGATGTACACAGGACTGATCTCATGTTGTAGTAAACTTCAGGCATATTCAAGTCTCAGAGATAAATATGGTAAGTTAAATGAAACTAGCTTTGAGAAATTTTATGTAGCAAAACTACAGCTTGAAACAGTTTTTTTCTTTTTGACCGTTAGAGGTCATGGTACCATGTAAACTAAAAGCTCGAGTGTGGGGTGAGGAAAAGAAGTTATGTAAGTAGGTATTATCAAAATTTGAACAGCAAAACATGAAAGCCTTTTTCCTAATTTTTTTTTTTTTTTTAAATTCTTTTACACTTCCAGGACTAGAACTCCTTATCACTAATAAAGCTTAACTTTGACTTTAGACCACTAATTCTGACATTTTTACCAGTAACTTGCTGTTACTTCCCCTCCCAGTCTTTTGTGGCGTTTCAGTGAGCAGCATTTCTTTTTTTTTAATTACACAGCCTCTAATGTGATGATTAGGTACACTGAATTAAATCGGTAATCTACTTTCCAGCTCTTAAAACACAACAGTTTTTGCCCCTCCCATCCCTCCATTTTCCCCCAATAGCTATTTTTGAATTTGACTTTTTTTTTTTTTTCTGGAAAAGGAAGGGAAAAATGTTCTCTACCATGAATAAGGTATTTTTCTATATATAAAAAATACTTTGCGCTCACTTGCACTGCACACCTGAATGCTTACAAGTTGTTTTTATTTGGACTTAACTACTTGCAAAATTTCGAAAGTATGTTTTTGATAAATATTTGGTTTACTCTGCAATGAATTTTTGAGTTTGAAAAAGACTATACTGCAATCACAATGCATTTAGCTGGAAGACATACAGCAAGTATCAATTGCCACCAATATTCAATTTTTCTGGCACAAATGAGGTAAAGGAGCAGACACAGGCGCCTTTGCAAGTGGAGCTACTGAGACAGGAAAGCCAGATAATCCTAACATCCTGAAAATTAATCTGTTCAGACACACTCAACACATAAGCAGGGCCAGGAATAACTCATTTGCTACAACACCACCTCTTTCGTCATTTAGTTCTTAATTCAAACAGCAAATGGGCTTTCCACCTCAAGATACTGGCAACAAGGCTTGAGCATAGTTAAAACAACTCACACCATTAGTCTCAACCATAAGAGAACAGGAGGTCCTCTGTGTAAATGCTCCATATCTCTCATCTTCTATGACGTTAGGGGAACAACACTGTAGTTCAAGAAGAAAGATGTTCTTCAAAACTCTACAGGCCTAAAGAACACATGAAGCTCTAACACAACTACAGTTGTGGACTTCACAGCAAGTCAAACAAACTCTTGTCAAAAGCAGCAATTAATAGAAATCATTAAACATTGCAAATCTCTCCTTATCAATTAGTAATACTGAAAAGAAAAAATAGCAACCCTATCAGAGAGAAAAACTGATCAAATTGCACCATTTACCCAGTAGCTAATCTAACAAAGCAGCCTAGCAATCATTTGCTATGATCAGAAAAATGAAATCAGTATTGAGTTTAGTCACCTTACTCTTTTCAGAAGTTACTTTGATAAAACTGAGAAATTACAATTCAGAGCTGTGTTATAGGTTAAAGACACTCAACTGGCAGAAGAGACAGAAAAGCAACCCACAGACATTATAAGAATTGTATGCCTGGGGCAGAGGTTCTACCTTTTTGAGTGAGGCTATAGGACACCATTTTCCAACTCCATTAATCTTTTCCTACATGTAAAAAGGAGGTATTCCTTCTACTTTATTGTAAAGTATAAAAGTATTTCTGTTCTTTCAACTCTGGAAGGATCCCTAGTTTCTTGCTGGTTTTGTATTATTTTCCAGTAAGGTACAAATTCCTCTAATCCCTCTAACTGCCCAAAGCTCTGCATTATGGCAAGTCTTTAAAATAGCTCATCTTATATTTAATTCTATTGAAACAGGACCTACCATTTCCTGTGTGTCTCAGGTTACCACGGATAAGAAGCTGCTGTATGTCATCTGCTCTATGGTAACAGCTTACATGCAGGCTCTCCTCAAGGGCTAGTGTCTTGTATTAAAGAATCTGCATCTGGGTAGTCACTACAGAGCAATTACACAGGGCCACTTGTCATCTGCAACCAATTCGACAGATGAATTTAAAACAGCCCTTTTGTTGCCAGAGCAGGACCCTAGTATGCCTAATAAGACAGGTATGTGGGTGTTTTCTCATTGAACAGGAATAAAACAATGAATGATCTCATTATCAAGTAACACTCTGTGCACCAAATAACAGACCAACTGAAAAAAGGTTGCATTTTTCTTCCAATAATATTCTCATGAGGTACATACTTAAAGAAACTGAATTAAGGCTGCACAAACAACCCCAGTTTTATGGATCTCCTCACTTTTTCAATCATGACTGAACAATCTTGAAGACATGAAGGTATTTGTAGCTTTCTTCCTTTGCTGAATGTGCTCAGAGGGCAGACTTCAAAGGCAGGAGATGCTTTCTGTTCCAGTTCCATTCCTTGGACACTGACCAGCAAGGCTCACAGAAGCAATCATGTTCATTTGAGAATGGAGGATGCTCTCTGCAACTAGCAATTGTACTCTCAGCACCAAACTTTACACAGTCTTATTTAGATATGGGTAAAGTATCTTACCAGAGCAACTTCCACCTGGAAGAGTTAAAACTTTCTGGTGTAAGGAAGAGCTGTGGTCTTGTAAGAGGTTACCACATTTTTTATTTTTTTTTTTTGATCTGTGCAAAACAACTTTTCCCATTGTTCTCAAAACACTCTTAAGTTTTTAAATATTCAGCCTGAGGGAGACATCTAGCATGGAATGTCAGACTGTTAGAATTTGGTAAAATTAGTAGCACGTGAAAATAGAAGTTCTTAATGGAAAACATCAGGCACCTTTAAGAAAAGATGGTATCACCATAAGGGACTGAGAATTTTTGCAGCAGGACTGCTGTACTCAAAAAAACCCCCACAAATAAAAAAGGCCTTCCTAATCCTGTTGTGGCTCAGCTGAAATCCTGTTAATACCAAGGCACAAGTGGGAAAGTGAAATACAACTGTAAACAAAAAAAAGGAAAAGGAAAAAAGAGGAGTAACATTATTCCAGTTCAGAGAAGGAAAGCTTAAGCAGAATTTTCAGAATCCAAAATCCGGCAGGGTCCTTCATTAGCAACAGTATCCCATATAATTTTTACAGGTAAATAGCACGTTTTGACACTGTTTTGGAGATAAGACCAGCAGATAAGAAACTAAAGGCTTTTATTTTAAGAAGTTTAAGAATATCATGCTTCTGACCACTTCCCTTTAATTAGCTTTTAACACTCAAACATTACAGCATAATTTTAAACATAGTCTAAAAAAAAAAATTGAGTTCTACTTACTGAAAATAAGAATGCAACCACAGCTGTTTCTGTGCTGTCTGTATACTGTATGGAAGCGAGCCACCAGCTTAAGGAAAAAAAAATAGAACATATACTTTTTTTTTGAAAGACATTCTAAAAGCAGCAAGTGTCTTGGGGAGAAAGCTATCTGTACTATCCTCATGACTTACTTTCAGAAAATGATTAAATGCTCCAGTAGTCTAAATGGTATACAGTTGGGTTTTTTTTTCATTCTTATGATTTTCAAAGTTCCTAAACACTACATAGCAGATTTACACTAGGAAAAAGAGAAACAATATACAGGCTACAGAATTAAGTCTTCTTAGAAGACTGATGTTCATCGGTAGTTTTTCATTATGATGCCACTTGATCAACAGATTAGAATCATTACCCATACAAGCTAGAGGGACTAAAACAAGTAGCTTTCAGGAAGAAAAAAAAACACCAAACAGTATTATTTTTAGTAAGCAAGAACTTCTCTGATGAAATTGTGTTTGTATTGATTTGGTCTTTGGCTAATGCATGTTGTTATTTCCTGAAATGGAGTTAACAAAGAAGAATCAGCCACAGCATACTGAGTTACACTGGTGTCATGTATTAAAAACATGATGCAAAACCTACTGCATTCAACCTTCTCTAGAAGGCATCATAAGGATCTGTTACAAAAGCTTTACCTCTCTCAGGAATGCACTAACTGCAGGAGTCCATGGAGCTGTTCATTTGCACAAATATCGAGTTATGTAATTCACCAAGTTATTTCACAGTATGAAAGAAATAACAGTAAGGAGTCATTGCGCAGATTGCATCTCTGACTTTCAAGAGTATCAACTTTGCTAAACAGATGCTGTAGACAAACAGATGTATTTCAAAAGACCCTAAAGTGACCCTTACTTGTGGGAACCATAGATACCTATAAAATCACTGGCTGCAGTTTCTACATATACCCAAACACTGCTCAATTCAGAAGATGAAGAGAACTGACAGCACTCCTGCTACCCCTGTGTTCAAACCCCACCAATTGTGAGAAGAGTTCAACTGCTACTCTACTTCATACTACGCAGGAGCATAGGTATCCAGCTTGGAACAAGAATCCATGTTTATGGATTCAGCAATCCCAAGGAATCACTGAATCGTTAAAGTTGGAAGCATCCTCTGGAGATCATCTAGAAAAACTCCCTGCTGAAAGCAGGGTCAGAGCACATTGCTCAGTACAGCAATGCTGTCAGGTTTTGACTGTCTCCAAGAATGGAGACTCTACCACCTCTCCAAGCAACCTGTTCCATTTAAACATCAGAAAACATTTTTGCTGTAAGCACACACTGGGATCTCCCATATCTCAATTTACATCCATTGCCCTTTGTTCTTTTACTGGTCACCATGCGAAGAATCTGCCTCTACTTTGCATCCTCCTGTCAGGTATTTATACACATTGATGAGATCTCCCAGGAAACTTCTCTTCTCCAGGTTGAAGTATTATCCCGCTCTCTCAGCCTCTCCTTGTACAACAAATGCTCCAATCCTTTATTCATCTTTGCAGCCTTCTGCTGGACTTGGTTTGGTATGTCCATGTCTGTCTTGTATGGGAAGCCAACAACCGGAGACAGCACTCCACATATGGTCTCAGCAGTGCTAAATAGAGGAGATGGGTCACCTCCTGACAATGTGCTTCCTAATGCAGCCCAGCGCAGTCCTCGATGCTGATGGCCTTCTTGGCACAAGTGCGCATTGCCAGCTCATCTTCAGCTTAGTGACCACAAGCACCCCCACGTCTTTTTCTGCAAAGCTGCTTTACCCCAGTGTGTACTGGTGCCTGGGGTTATTCTTGCCTCAGCACAGTACTTTGCATTACCCTCTGTTGAACTGTCTGAGGTTCCTGTCAGCCCATTTCTCCAGCCTGTGCAGTCCCTCTGAATGGTAGCACAATCACCTGATACCACCATCACTCCTCCTGTGTTTGTACCATTTGCAGAATCACTGAGGGTGTACTCTGCCCCACCACCCAGGTCATTAATGAAGACATTAAATGCGTGCCCCAGTATCAACGCTTGGCACACACTACCACTACTGGCTGACCTCCAGCTGGCCTTCATGCCATTAACCACAACCACTGAAGCCTGGAAGTTCAGCCAGTTTCCAGTCCACCTCACTGTCCACTCACCCAGCCTGTACTTCATCAGGTTGTTTGTAATGATGTTACAGAAGGCAGTGTCGAAAGTCTTATCAGAGTTAAGACAAACAACATCCAGTGCACTCCTCTCATTCAATCAAGCCAGTCATATCATCGCAGAATGACATCAGGTTAATTAAGCATAATTTTTCCTTTACAAATCCATGCCAACTACTCCCAATCACCTCCTTATCCATCATATGTTTGGAAATTGTTTCCAGGATTCTTCACTCCATCACCTTCCCGGTGACCAAGGTGAGGCTGACAGGCCTATAGTTTCCCAGATCCTCCTTCTTACCCTTCCTGAAGACAGGAAAGAATTCCTTTCTTTCAGTTCTCATGAATCTCTTCCAATTGCCTTGACCTTTTGAAGATAATAAAAAAAAGCCTCGCACTGACGTAAGCCACCTCCCTTAGCATGCATGGGTGTAACCCACATAAGGGCTTGCTTTTGAGAAACAGAAGCTTACAGTACCTCTTCTTCTTTCAGGTTGACTGGGGCTGTGCTTTCTACACAGACATACTGACTTCATGAACACAAACATGGGAAGACTGAACAGAATAATCGCATACTGCAATGTTAAAAAATGACTAATGAGTAGTGAAACATCTTACTCTCCATTTTATCTGATGTGCAGGATGACACCACGAAGAAAACACAAGGAGAACTTGGCACACTCAAACCTGAATTTTCTGCCAATATGAAAGTATGACTGGAGTTTCAACAGCGTGCAAGAGCTGTGTTTTCCTACACAGTGACATATGAACATGGTTATATAGACTTAAACATTAACTAGTGATAGGACAAGAGGAAACGGTCTCAAGTCGCGCCAGGGGAGGTTCAGGCTGGACATTAGAAAACTTCTTCACTGTAAGAGTCTTTAAGCATTGGAATGGGCTCCCCAGGGAGCCATCCCTGGAGGTGTTCAAAAAACATTTAGATGTGGCGCTTCGAGACATGGTTTAGTGGGTTTAGCGGGCATGGTGGCATCGGGTATACGGTTGGACTTGATGATCTTTGAGGTCTCTTCCAATCATAATGATTCTATGATTCTACATCAATGCCCACAAAGCTTTTTCTATTCAATAACCACAGGAGAGCTGGAGTCAGAACTCCAATAACAGTAATAAAAGGATTCTACTGCCACCTATTCTACCAAGTTCTCAGCAAGATCACAACTTCAGGTTCATTCAAAATCAACCACTGAAGTGATTTTGCAGGATATTATGATCACAAAAAGCTAGTAAGTGGGGCTTCATCTGCTTACCGGGATAGCCTTCAAGACTTTGCCTCACATTATTCACAGTAGGATAAACCTTCACGGAGGGGGGAGGAAAAAAAAAAAGTAACTTTAATAATGCAACTCTAAATACAAAAGCTGTCAATTTTCAAAATCACCTTAATGAAAACTTACTTGAGAAAAATAAAAAGCTTCATTTTTCAGAATGAATAAAATTACACTGCATCTTAAAACTAGTTGTGTGCCAGTAAAGAAGAAAGTCTTTAATATTTTTACCGCTCTTGCAGAGCTTAGCAAAATCAGCTAGTAAGACTCAAACAATCCTGCTTCAACCACTTCCACTGTGGTCAAAGTAAGCTCTTAACATTATTTTATGAGATTTTAAACTCATATCTCAAATATGAGTATGCAGGGGCAATTAGCACGTAGTAAGGGCATAGTTTGACAACATTTTCTCCTCGATTTAACAAGCTCCTGCCAAACTTGTTTCTGCTCCTCCCCTTAGTTGTGCTAATAACCAAGTAACGAGGTTAGAAAATTATTTGTTTTAGGTATTAATCACTCAGAGTTTAGTTACATTTCAGCAGCAGAAACAGCTGCATCTACAAAACTCAATTGAAGACATGCTATAGAATGAGAATATAATTTTGTTTAGATTATATATATACTCTAGTGTCATGCAAGTGGAAGTTATAGTACATTTTTATAGCATATCATACACAAGTAAGTGACACTAAGTGGCATCCTTATGATTTCAGGATGAAAACTACATTAATGTCTTAAAAAAGTTAAAAGCAAACCAATGACTAAGATTTAAATGACAAATTAATAAATGTTAAATAAAGGTCACTAGCATCTAAAAGACATACCAAATGAATTGGAACATCACATTTAAGGAGAGTTGTCAGACCACTGCCCGCAGCCACCAGGCTCTCCTGGAACTCGGAGCACAGCCATTTGGACCCATCAGCTCCCATTGAACCTATGCTTGAGAACTGTCCAACAACAGGCCAGGATTCCTGTGCTGGTATTGACGAAGCATGCTCTTTCAAAAGCTAGTGAGGGAAATGAAAACATTGTTACAATTCAACAGGCAAAAGATACCTTAATAAGTGGTTTGATATCACTTCTGATATAATAAATCCTCTATAATTCACTTCTGATAACAAAAGAGATTAACATTCATACTACCTATTTAACTTTGCAATAAAAAAGTCACCAGGCTCTCCAAATAAACCCACTGTTCCTTCAAGGGAAGATCAAACATCACAAGTTTTATCCAAAAGGACTGAAGTCAACCATTAAATAATGGGTAAAAAGAATAGCTAGCAGCTCTTCCTAAAAACATGAAACATTATGTTCGGAAGTCACAATAAATTAAACAACTAAATCTTTTTATACTTGGTGGTTGGTGGCCATAAAATTCTTCTCATATCCTAAAGTCCCAGCTACAATAGAAGCATACAAGAATAGGGGGAAAAAAGAACAATTGAAGAGAAAATTGAAATAATCCTTTTAGAGGAACTCTTTAGCTGTGAATGGAATTTAAAGTCATATTAAAAACAGACGGATATAGGCATATATTAAATTGTATGCAGTGGCTACCTTTTTCTCCCCTCTAGAGAGGGCAAAGAACTAAATGGCTTCAGTCACCAGTCTAGTGGCACTAAAAAATGATTCTTTTTAATCACAGAAACATTTGCCACAAGACCATCTTTATCCTTCACAGGCTTTTCTGTTTTACTTTGTTTCAATTTATTCTTACTGTTTTCATTCATGTCTTACTAGGCAAAAAAACATGCAGACAACATATATTAGAAAGGGCAAGCTCTTTACAAGCAATGGGAGGTGTAAAAGAGTAACCTTGTTTTGAAAAGCAGTGTGATAAATAGACATTTTGTATGTCACTGAAGTTTGCCATGGACAGCACTAGAATACCAAGTAAAACTTATGATAGAATTTGAAATAATGTCACTTCAGTAGGAGGTGCAGGTTGAAAATTCCCCAATTGTGAGAGGCATTTAACACATGACATGAAATACCTTACCTGATTCTAAATAAACACTGAAAAAGAAGGGGCCCTACAAACTTGAGATATGCAATCTTGTATGAAGATTTATCAGTACAACTTATCTAAATAATGTTGGGGCATGGGGGTCGAATAATCCATGTTCCTAATTATTCAGTTGATTAATAAAATAATTTTTAATAAAAAAATCAAGATCTTAGAAATGTAGTAGAACAAAACTAAAAACCCGACTGAATTGACAACATTAGCTATGTGCAAACCGGTTTTCAATTTGACTTTTTTTTGCCAGGTTATTACAGAAAAAGAAACTCTAATAGCCATTAACATTTAAGTAAATAAACCAAGCCTGTTCCCTATGCACAGGCAAGTCTGTTTCAACATGCTTCCTCAGCGCATGCCTTTGAAAAAGGCTATATTGGGTTCCCAGTCACAGAAGACTGGATTTTGATAGTGTCACACTTGTTAGAAACACCAACAGCAGATAGGAAGTCATCTGAGTGGTGGCAACTCCTCAGATATCTGGAAGGACATGACAATTCAGACCACAAGCTGACCACGGTAGTAATGCCCAGGAATATCATGTGCAAAATCTACACTGTCATAAGTGGCAAGCTTATGTTATTGCTAGCTTAAACGGTAACAAGTATTAGAAGATTGCTGATCATAGCTGGAAAAATTGAAGGTAATAAAAGAATTATCTCCAAAATTATATTTACAGTTTAAAGGATATTAACAAAAAAGGTTATAGTTTTAGTACCTTTCTGAGCCTAAGATGACCCCACTTTTCTTTATCACTACCCTGATATCGTCCAGGGGTAGAACCAAGCAGATACACTCTACAGAAAGAAAAAAACAACATCAAGTTATTTGAAGCTCTGGAGTGTTTCAGTTTGTAAAGTATTATGGTATTTAAGTAAAACCCATCAGCAAGGTTGAACATAAAATTGCAACCAGAAATATTTAATCTTTCACACTTAAGATTTGCAATATAAAGAAAAGTGGATTTTCAGCTGTATAATCTATTATTAGCATCCTATATGGCTGTCATGCACCACCAGGCTGTTCTATAGCCTAGACAACAACTACATCTACTTCTGTGTACAAAAATGCAGAAGACAGATGATGTTAGCAATAAATGCAAATAGGTCTTGTTTGGTACAGAACTGGGCATGTAATTTTGAGTAATGCCAATCTATTGCTACATCCAAATCAGCAGATTCAGGTATGAGATTTCATTCGGGCACCTAGTAGTTCAGACATGAATTACAGCTTTTTCAACTGTCTTCCTAATAATGGTTTAGTAACCTGTTTGACTTTTCTCTGTTTTCAGGGCAGAGACCTGCCCAGAGTCACAACAAACATGCTTTAACCTGCTCCTTACTCCATCTTATGCCTAGTTTTATCCATGAATCAACGTCCCCTACATATTTTACACAGCAAGGAACCGATTCTTCTCCTAACAAGTGACTCTTCCCTAACCCATGCATAAACTCACATCAGCTAGGGCTCAACCAACCTGTCCAAGCTCATGCAGATGATCAAGTGACTAAGATCAGCAGCTGAGGCTGTTAGCTCACCTGATTATAAGGCACATACTTTTTTCTTTTTACCCCCCAATCTTGTAAGATTCCATGTAAAGAAAAACACATTTTTATTTTATGTATTAAACTAGACAAGGTTTCAGTCTCTATTTTCACCAGTTTATGATCTTCTCCAGCTTTTCTTTGCAACAAATTTTTGCCAGCTTATAAAACTGCTATTAAGCAGCCAAGGAGATTTACATTTTCTGAAGTAAACACCGTATTTCAGTGGAAATGTGGGATGTATCTAATAGAAGTAAATTAAGCATCCTGAATTATTTTAAGTAATATCAGCAATGTGATGTTAGAGAAGACTGTTTCAAGACAAAGTATATTACTAACATAACATTGCCTACCAGACACAATCCATGCCTGTAATAGGCAAAATTCTATACATATTTATATGGATTGAACTTCATCTTGTAAGTACAGAAGCCTATTCTTAATAAAATATCCATTACAATAAGCTCTGCTTCTATGATCCCTCTTACATGACAAACCCAATACAACACATTTTTTTCCACTGGTGATTTTATTGGAGCAAATATTTAAGCCAAACTGACTTAAAGGAAACCGAGTCCTATTACTTAACCTTCTGTCAAGTTACTGCTGATGCACCTTTTTTCATTGCTTTAAAATGTACATTTATAAAACTAGAAGTTAGTCAATCCAACAAAATCTGCCTAAGAGATTTAAAAAGCGGCCTAAAGTTAGACTCATGTTTCAATACCCAAGTCTGAAACAAGGTAAGCTTACAAAAGAAACACATTGTGTCCAATAGATCCTAACACAGATATTTGATTTTTTGGGAAAAAAGCATGCAAGTTACTATAAACACAAGATAACATATACCTTGTCTCTGATAAATCGTGTTCTTGAATCAGATCAATCCATTCCTTGAGCGTAGGAGAACTGTAGGCCATCAAGTAACTTATTAGGTCAGATTTAAAATTAGTTTCAGATTCACCAGCAGAACCAGTTGCTCCCTGAGGTAGCCTTGGATATAAAGGGCTTAGCCATATTCTAAAAACAAAGCCACAAAAATAAAGGACACTACACATTAACACATGGTTTTAGTAAGTGATTAACACACATCTGAAGGTCCTAAATGAATACTAGACATTTACTGTGATACCAACTATAAAGTGACTTGCCTTTACAATTACAGAATTGTCAGGTCTTGTACTCAGTATCATAAAACTCACACTTTAAAATGAAAACAACCTCAACACATTTATCCATGTATATGCTTATAGCTTTCACCACTGTTAAACAGGACAGGCTCAGACTTAGCAACCAGCAGTCCTTTCATCAAGATTTTCTGTACGAATAGAACACTGCAATGCATTCTGCTAAGTTTGTGTAATGATAGAGAAAAACACCAATTAGAGCATCTGAAAGTTCTGCATAGTTTGAAGAGTTGCCCACAATGACAACTTGCCTCTCCAGAACTTCCATCAGAACAAAATAGGGTGGGCACTACACAGGGAAAACATCTAGCATTTCTTTCCAGTCACATGCTATTGTAGCCATGGAAACCAAAGGTTCTGCATTCAACTTTACATGTTGATACTATCCTTTGTAATTCAGAAGCCAGTGAACCATCATATTGGTGATACTGCATATTACTGCAGTGTGCAAAAGCTAAAAAGAAAAACGTTTTTCATGTTTGACAAATAGGGCAACCTGTTAAGCATCCCAAATAGATATTTTCATGCCTCCTTAGCTTTCTGAAAAGCTAACTGTCAAAAGATACTAAAGCCATACCTAAGTAAAAGATTCAAAGGCAAAAAAATTAGTGGTTATATTTTTGCCACTCAAAAAATCCTCATGAGAGCTTGCTTCAGACAAGTGAAAAGCCCCAAAACCTTGCCGTATTTAATGGTAGCAAAATGATGTCAAGGTGACAGTAAGTTCTGAAAAGCCATTTTCAATTACTTTGATGAAGAAATCTTCTACCTTGAGTTACTGTGGAGATCTAACTAAAAACTGCTCCCATAAAAATAGCCAAAACACCAAGAGGTTGAGGGGGCTTATATTAACATGTCACTTCGTCCTATTTTTGTGCTCTAAACAAAACTATGTCCCAATCTGGTCATTAAGTTTAAAAACTTCCACAAAAAAAAGGAAGAAAATTCCTTCCAAGGAAAGGATACTGGGTGGACAGTACGTCATCTACTGTATTAAGGAACCAACAGTGCCCAGAATTCTTCAGGTTACGTTCTAGATACACTCACAGCAGAAGCAGAACATTTGCACATTCACATTATTCTTGCAGTATTAACATACTTTTAAAATAGCTGCTTCAGATTCGTATAAAGAGTACTTTATAGCTATGTAGTTTCTTCATGAAGAGACAGCATGGCCTAATAAAAGATCTTAAATGAGTCAGACTGAGTTTAAGGTAACAGCCAGCTAAGGACATAATTTTGTTTACAGTTGAAATCAAGTAGAGTTCAGGCATAGACAGCTATCACCGTTCGGGGGGGGAAAAAAATCAAATCTAGAATAGCTCTATCTTAGGAGTGTAGGACTTGTAGCACTGGATTATCTGACCTAGTAGCACTGGATTACCTGACCTAGTATCCTCTCTCCAGCAAGAGCAGATACCTATGGAAAGTATTAAAGTAAACATACACCTGCTAGAGATTGCTGCTTACCCCTGAGTTTTCTGGTGCCAATCTTCAGCAATAAGATTGGATGTATGTATCACAACTCGAAGACCTTCTTCATATAACAGCAACATCATTTTCCTTTTTAAAAAAAAAAAGATCTGTAACACCATCTATTTCAAGTACACTGAGAGTAAGAGATAAATTAACAATTCATTAAAATGCTCCAAGATAATTATTTTCAAAAGATATGTTCTGCGTAACGCAAACACTTAGATTTCAATCCATGTGCACGCCAAACTCACATGGTAGTCATTAGACCACCCCATATATTTTGTCAGCAGCATCACACAATATATTCCAGAGCACAGCTTAACATCTCATGCAACTGATTTCCCAAAGCAAAAATGAATACTTGCAAAACACTTTCTATATTTACTATGGTCTTCAGGTAAACTTATTCCTTTGCAGACAGTTAAAAAAAAAGAATTAAGGAGCACCAAAAGGCCTTTGCTTATAGATGAATTTATTAAAACCTAGATCGTTTCTCTTAAGCTGACAATTTTTAAAATAAAAGGAGGTATGCAGGTAACTAACCATTGGGATGGCAAAAAAGGTATTTATCTACTGTAAATCTAAACTCAAGCTACAGCACAAAGGAGTTTTAAAACTAGTAACTGAGTTAAAAATAAACATCCGTATTTTTTGTATATGAACATTTGAGCACTTGTAACAAGTTTTCAAGACAGCATATACACATGACCCTGAAGGATGAGGTTTCCATAGAAACCAATGCTCAAGAATGGAAGCTGTAAGGAAAAACACACTTATTTTCATTGCTGTCCCATGGTGAGATAATGCTACACAAATCATATCAGGCTCAAATTTAGACAATTATTTATTCAGTAATTTCTGCTTTTAATGTTAAGAGGTCAGCAAACTAACATTCAAGTACCTGCATGTTTTCCTGTGCTTACTGCATAGTTTACGCAATATGCAAGACCGCCTAACTATAAAATAGTTCCCCACATCTGTGTTGCGCCTTCATCTAAGCACAAATGGAGCTGACAGTAAAATAAGTATTTTGCAGCAAAATAAAGTGCAAAATTAACACATATAAAAGTGAAATTGACCAAAATACCACCACCTCAAAAAAAAAATCACTGACATGTATTTTCAGTTTTACATCATAAAACAGGAATAAATCTGTTAAGTTTCTCTTGGAATAAAATTGTTTCATTACCCACCAAGTTCTGATTTACTGGTCTGCTACCCACTTGGTGTGTTCCATTGGCAGTGGAACATGCCTTCAGAAATACACTACCCAGAACAACCTTTTAAAATACACGGTTAAAGAACTGCAGCATTGAACATCACTATCACTTATTTATCCCAAAGTGTGACAGAAGAAAAAAAAATTTAAAGTTGAGGACACAGAGGGAGAGAGCTGCTGCTTAAACTGCTTAAGTGAAAATAAGCTAAAGCTTTAAAAAGATCAATTTGAAAAACAACTTCAACTACTGCTATGTCTCTCACTAAACCTGAGAGAGAAGACAGACTGATTTTTAAGATGCCAATTTCTTTCATTTATTTATATATTTTTCTCCAAAGAGGCAATGAGGAAGTCAATATGCTTTCCACCAGAAACACAGATATACCTTAAAAGGGCATTTCAGATCAATGTTTTAACATAATGTCATGTTTTATAAAATGAGTTATACGAAAGGAGTGATTAAAAAAATATGGCAGTGCCCTGAAACCAAAGACCTTTGTGATGAGACATAAGACTAAATCTATTCTTATCTGTAGCTTGCAATCTACAAAATTTCCTTTGTGACACTTCTATAATATCAAAGTTTTTTTTTCTTTGAAAAGACCCCAAAATTCAGTAATTATTTCCAGATCCTTCATGTATAATGCAAAAACTGAGCAGTAAATCGGTATTGTGTCTGACCTGCCAATAACTAATCAAGCCTGTATTATAGTTTTAGTATTAAGGCATGAGTTAAGACCCAGGACCTGCAGCTCACTGACTTAATTGTTTAACTTGCGCATCTCTTCTCTATCCAGTATCTGATTTGTTTCCTTCAACTAGAATAATCCTATCATTTATAAACACAAGATAATTAAGGAAATTATTCTTTAAGACTCAGTAATTTCTATGAAACCCAGTTTTTTGGCTTTAAAATAACATGCAGATAAATGAAATAGATACACATAGAACATGAAAGATACTACTTTTACATCTCATCAATATACATTAAGCCTTCAGAACTATGTTTTCACAAACAGTAATAATCTGTCTTCCTATCCTATAAACACTTTAAGAAACTTGACAGTACGTAATAGTCAAATCATGGTAACTGCATGTACCAACTCTGTGGTCATCTTTAGAAGTGGAGCTTTCTGCTTCATAGCTGTTACTTACGTATGGTGAGTTCCAAACGCAATATCCAGTTTAGCCTACAAAATTAAAAAGTTGATCATTAAAAACTCCTATTGTGCATTCCTATATGCAAGAACGTTAAAGGAGGAGAGGTGCTTCTCCATTTTGTTTCATTTCACTGCTCTCTAGTGGACTGATCACAAAATACATTTTTTTACCCTCAACACCTATAAACGTACTCTAATTTCTAGAAGTTAGACTTTAAATAAACGGCAATGCAACTCTTTGCTGGAACTGCTCCAGCAGAATTTCTGGTCTCTTGCCAGCAGCACTTTCAGAAACAGTCAGCTTTGTAGAAAAGGGCCTGAGGTTCCTGCTGCACACCAAGTTGAAGAGGAGCCAGCAATGTGCCCTTGCTGGAAAGATGACTAACAGTGTCCCAGGCTGCATTAGGAGGAGTGCTGCCAGCAGGTCAAGGGAGGCAATCCTTCCCCTCTATTCAGCGTTGGTGAGGCCACACATGCAGTACTGGGTCAATTTCTGGGGTCCCCAGTACAGGAGACACATGGACATACTGGAGAGAGTCCAACGAAGGGCCACTAACATGATTAAGAGACTGGAGCATTTCTCGTATGAGGAAAGGTTGAGGGAGCTGAGACTATTCAGCCTGGAGAAGAGAAGGCTCAGAAGGGATTTGATCAGTGTGTATAAATACTCAAAGGGAAGGTACAAGGAAAAGGGAGCAAGGTGCTTTTCAGTAATGCCCAGTGACAGGACCAGAGGTAATGGATACAAACTGAAGCACAGGTTTCTTCTGAACATCAGGAAACACATTTTCACTGTGAGGGTGACTGAGCACTGGCATGCATTGCCCAGAGTGCTTTTGAATATCTACAAGGAGGGAGACTTCATAACCTATCTGGACATTGTCCTGGACAACCAGCTCTAAGTGACCCTGTTTGAGCCGAAGAGTTGGACCAGATGACCTCCAGAGGTACCTTCCAGCCTCAACCATTGCATACTATGACTGTTACAAGCAGCTTACAATGCACAGAAAAGGACAGAAGCCAGACAGAATTGGTTTTTATCAGTGTTTTACTCTTATTAAAGAGTATTTACAGCACAATTTCTACAGAATGAAACATCAAATACAGGTGTCAAGAAAATACTTTTAGCCAGTGATGGCTCCCACATTGTGCCTAGTTAAGACAGGTGTGGAGGAAAAGATTAAAATACCTACATTTCATTTTGTGGTACTAACATAACAGAACGCATGTAGACTACCAGAAGAATCTGAAGCAGTATACTCAAATAGGAAAACTATCACAAATGCCATTTTCCCCTGCTGCTTACTATTAACTATACTAACAAGTTTATCATATAGGACATATCACATTCAAATTCTTGTGTGTGAAAAGGAAACATTATATGCAAAAACATTAATTTATTGTTAGCATATTTGAAATCTTAATCTAAAATTGTTGCTGCTCCACAACTTAGTGATACACAACACCTGATTATTATATTACACATCAGCCCAGAAAGCCTGGCCTTAAGAACTCACTGTTTGGCATCAATACAGCGATCTCTAGGAAGCTCAGGGTTACCAGACTACCTGAGAAGGAAGAAAATTCAAAGATCATCCTCCTCCTAACAAAGAGTAAGATAGCCCCATGATCAATAACATACTCCACCCAGCAAAATCCTGAAACACTGGCAAGTTGCCATAACCACATCCCTCCCCGAGGCTGAAGCCAGTAACTTTACAACTCTGGGACAGCAAAAGAGTGAGTGCAACATCAGAGAGAAAATGGCATGTGCCAGGAAGTGTGCTCATAGCAATTTTAACAGTATTATGGAGACTATTTGTAACAGCATTTTCTTGTGTAAAACGTATTTGGACAAATAATAATTCTTTGATGAGACTTAAGATTACAGTGACACTAGGACTGAGCTCTGCACTTCACACAAAAAGTGCTTCCTTTTCAGCCATTACAAGAATTTGAGTGTAACACGTTAGTGGAGAAGGTGTGCAACTCTTGTGAGCCCCAGGACATTTCTGTGGGTAGTCATTCTGTGCAAGCTTTTTGTGTGTGACAGTCTATCATAACCACAGAAGACCAGGAAGATAGTTACCATGTTCCTATGGTCCTGGTAAGTATATTCCTTAAAATACAAAAATAAATTCTTGATTTCCCATATAAGGTGTGTAACTTAATCCATAAGAAGATTTCAAATGCAACAAATGGCTTAATTTCAACCAAAGGATGACACAAATGTTAATTACCTGACAAAAGCTAATGTTCTCATAAGGGCGTGCTTGTGCAAGCAGTTCAGCTTTGGATTCTCTCTTTTCGCCATGAACTATCAACAATGGCTTCTTCCTTAAATAAAAGGAGATTACTATTAAAACATCAAGTGAATAACTAATCAGTCTAAACCACTCCTTCATGTAGCTATGACTTCTGGTCCCTAAATCTGATAGCCCAGCAGTAAGATGGCACTAAAATCTATATGCCTTATTAACTAACTCAAAAAAGCAGTAACTACAATAGAACCTCTAAGAGAAAGACACTAGAAAACTTAACTGGAAGAAAAAAAAAAAGTAAAACAGGCAGTGCGGAATAAATCAGACACCAAAATAGAAACTAGTAACACAAGATCTTGTAACGAACTCTTGTCTGTATAGCTGAAAACAGACAAATAAAAGCTCGCAGAAGTATACAGCGTGGATGTAAGAATTTGATCATTGTTACCTTAAAGAGAAGATGGTAAGAATGAGAGGGAAAAGGACAAGGCTAGGTGTATTCTGGCAGTAGTTTCATGTTCACATCCTAATACTCTGTTCTACTGCACTTCCAGTAAAATGCAAAAAAAAGAGAGAAAACTGTAGATCATATGCTCACTTCATCTGCAGTAGGTTGCAATTATTAGAAAAGAATTTCAAGCAAACATAAGAACTGCTTTCATGACAATACCCAGCAACTCCAACCATATCATACCCACATGTCATCCTGCTCATTTTCGCATAGTTTTCTTGTGCCCTTCCTACATTCCTTCCTTTCTTTTGCATTACTGTATGGCAAAAAGCTTCTTGTCCTGTCTTTATATGTCAGCTACTGGATTGTCATCATGGTCCACAATGGGACCTCTTAAGCGTTAACTAATTAAAATCAGAAACCGGCCATACTGATCTCCGACCATTTAACAGTCTTGAAGAGAGGGAAGAAATGAATAGAGAACTACAACTGTGGAATATGCATACAAGGAAAATCTAAAATCTACATATACATAATTGGTAACAATAATTTGCAACTGCAAACAAGTGTTTATCATTCACTTATAACACAAGAACTTACATGAACAGATTGATTTGGAAACTGTATCATTTCATCTTAGTAAAAGAAACATACCTGAATTCCTGTGGATACTGTCTTACAAGCCATCCCACATCTATACAGTAGTTAAACTTGTACATAAGAGAAAAAACAGACTCATTAAGAAGAAAAAGCAAAGTTTGTCAGAAGAATGAACTACAGCAAAAAAGCTTCCTATGTAAAGTCGTCGCTCAGTACCACTTACATCATACACAGCATATTTTAAAAACAGATGTATTTTTGAATTTCACATGCTTTCTTTCATTTCTCTTAACAATGCAGGAATGAATTTAAGTTCCTCAAAAGTATGTATTAGTGTTCATAATATTTAACATGCAGAAAAAAAAATCACATACGCACAATGTAAAAGTTCTGGTTCAAGAACTGTCTCTTTACCATGTGCTTATACCATGAATGATGGCAAAAACTTCTATGCAATAACAAAAATGTCATTCCTAGATTGGAAAGCTTTTTTCTTTCAAAAAAATAATTACATAAATATGCATTTTTCAGTTGCGCATTCCTTGAAAACAGGAGAGAGAAAGCAGTCTTCTAATTGCCTGAATTCTAAGCAGAACACAGGATGATCTTTATACATCAGTAAATTGTTGTACAGTGGAAAACATTTAGAGTTCCCTCCCTCTGTATTTTAACAAAGTTCTCTGCTAGTATCAGCTACATGGCACAAACATGGATTATCAAGTTTAAGGTTAATAAAGTGAAATAAGCAAGTGAAATGAATTTGGCAAACAGGAAACTCACCTGGGCAGAAGATATGAGAGTCCCAAAAAGAGGAGACAAAATATCTATTAAAAACATTAAAGCATAATTGAGTAAAAAAAGTTCAAGTAAACATTCCACATCTTGAACAGTTTGATAACTACAACAGAAGTGCCAGATTATTCACAGATTTAGTGTAACAGAGACATTCACATTTAAGTTTACAGTTCTGAATATTCAGCTTGCTGATTCTCCTGCAAAACCCTTATGATCTTATGTTTATAAAAAGCATTAGTCCTCTCAAAGTAAAAATAAATTTTAAAATATCATTAGGAGAAAGACCAAGATCATAAAGAGAAAGGGCCATCAAATTACTCTCTCCCCCCTATAGCGAGGGCCTGAACAACTGTGGCAGGGTAGAAGTAATGAGGGCACAGTGAATGCTTAAAGACTTATCTGTTGCAGACTGACTGCAGAATATGTGTATCCTTAGTTCACTCATGGCAACACAGAAAACTAATCCAACTGAGGATTTATAACCTCAATAACTGAAGCACAGCAGCAACTTGAAAACATATCCCACAAATACCTTCTAGGAGACAAAATATTTCATTAGAAATATCCATCTAGAAATTTCTATCTCTACAGAAATCCAGGCTTGCAGGTTAAACAAACAAAAAACCTCAGCCCCTCCACCAGCTCAACTAATTACCTAGCAGGACAACTACTCCTATGAGAGGACAGGCCAAAAGCCACAACAAATTCACAAAGCAGATAGAGACATATAGCAGCAAAGCAATTGAGGTCTCTGACACTAGGCTGCCATCAATAACCAATGCTCATAGGGAGCACATGAGGTTGAGGAAAAATTACAACCTAATCGTATAAGTTGTCTTCTCTGTTCTTCTTCAAAGAGCTACAAAGTTTCTCTGCCTCATTTTACTGTATTTCTGTCTATAAATCATAGAATTATAGAATCATTATGGTTGGAAGAGACCTCAAAGATTATCAAGTCCAACCGTATACCTGATGCCACCATGCCCGCTAAACCATGTCTTGAAGTGCCACATCTAAACGTTTTTTGAACACCTCCAGGGATGGTGAGTCCACCACCTCCCTGGGGAGCCCGTTCCAATGCTTAACAACTCTAACAGTGAAGAAGTTCTTTCTAATGTCGAGCCTGAACCTCCCCTGGTGCAACTTGAGGCTATTTCCTCTTGTCCCTTCGCTATTTACTGGGGAGAAGAGACCAACCCCTGCCTCGCTACAACCTCCTTTCAGGTAGTTGTAGAGGGCGATCAGGTCTCCCCTCAGCCTCCTCTTCTCCAGACTGAACAACCCCAGCTCCCTCAGCCGCTCCTCGTAAGGCTTTTTCTCCAGGCCCTTCACCAGCCTTGTTGCCCTTCTCTGGACACGCTCCAGCAGCTCAATGTCCTTCTTGTAGTGAGGGGCCCAAAACTGAACACAGTATTCAAGGTGTGGCCTCAATCTCTTGATTATTATAAGAGATTAATAAATCTCTTATTAATGCTTGTTTCTGGTTCTGTCTTGTGATTTATGAGATTTCATTGCTGAATGAGGGGATGCTTGCAGGTGCACAGAGCTGTTCCTTACATCAAACTACAAGTACACAGCATTCCTGAAGCATCACTATTGTACATCGAAGACTTCACTCCATCCGGAGTTACACTCACTATTAACTGAATTGAAAACGGGCCCATGAACCCCAGCCACAGAACTTCAGAAGTACTATCTTGTACTGCATCAAGTAATAGTGAATTACTAGGTCCAAACCACTCAGCAGTATGAAGACAAGTGCAAACAACTACTCCGGGAGGATGTTTAGAGATGGTTAGACACCCCAAAAAAAAGCATCCCTTTAGCAGCCACAAAGGCAAGTGGCTTTCCTTGGATTAACTCACAGCAAAAGCAGCAATAAGAAGCACCATATGATTTGCCTTGGCTAAATACACCTTACATTTGTGCAGTGTAACTCATATGTTACAACAGAATCAGTATTAGCAAATTAATGCTTTATACACTATACTTCTAAAAGAGAAAGGCAAAGATAACATAACCAATTCTACAACTTGCACATTTAGAATATGAAGCCTCAGCTACAGCAAAGAATAAACACATTTAAAAATACCCACAAACTAAAAATAAGCATTCTCTTGCAAACAAGTCTCCCAAAACCCCACTTCTGTAGAAGCCACTTACTCACCTTTTATGTGCAGGGCTCCAGAATTATAACCCTGTTCAATTCCTCTGACTTTAGTGAGAAAAAACCTGAAAGGGTTCCCTCCATTCAACAAATCCCAGGTATCCTGGGCTTCACTGGGTGTTTCATCATACTCCTCTGCTTTCTGACTCTCTGAGAGCTCACGATCTTTGCAAAGATTCAGAAAATGTTCTTTGGGTGCATCGCATTTTTCTTCTTTCAGTGTTTCTTTGTGGGCATGCTTTTCCTGATCTTCAGTCTCTTCATCACTACTAGAAAGACACCAGCCTAAGCCTTCTTGGCTAGTTCTCTGTTTTCCTGCCGGAGGTGTTTCTGCAGAAAAACTTTTATCACCAAGCTTCAGGGGAGAAGCTTTTCTCTTGTGAGCAGCTTTCCTAGCTTCAGAGCATGGATATTGTGGCCCACTTGTTCTGCCACGTGCAGCATCTAATAGCGCAGATGTAGATGGTTTTTCACTGTCAGAATTTTCCTCAGTACTTTCATCACTGCTAGACACCGTCCATCTTCCGTGTGCACCTTCCTGAAGCATGTTCCTAGGGATTAAAAAAACAAAACACCACCAAAAATTGTGCATTTTTACTATGCTTAAGTCTGTGTCCCTTCCTAGCTTCCATTTCCTTATTACTACAGAATTTTGCTTTCTGTATCTGGCAGAATCTCCATGCAACTTCTGACCCGGGAAAATTTCATAGTGTACAAGGTTTATTTGTTTCAGTGCCCGGGAAACAAAGAAACACGTGCAACGGGAGCAATAACCAAGTGGGAAGCAGCTAATGTGGAAACGTGCACACGGAAAACGGGCTAGGACAGGAGTACGTACAGGAAAGCACTTCAAAAGTCAAAAGAATAGTTTGCACGATACAGATAGTTTTCATACGCTAGACCCGACGCTTAGGGGTCTAGCGCGCTCTGCTGAGGAGACACAGGAGCACGGAGCCCAGACCGCTCTTTCCGGC
>NW_009613667.1:0-1379 GCF_000690535.1 Cariama cristata
GTTGGGCCTGGGAAGAAGGGAGGGGTGGGCAGAACGTGTTTGAAGATTTGGGTTTATTTCTCATTACCTTACCCTGATTTGATTGGCAATAAATTAATTTCCCCAAGTGGAGTCTGTTTTGCCCATGACAGTAACTGGTGAGTGATCTCTCCCTGCCCTTATCTCGACCCAGGAGCCTTTCGTTATATTTTCTCTCCCCTGCCCAGCTGAGGAAGGCAGTGATGGAGCAGCTTTAGTGGGCACCGGGCATCCAGCCAAGCTCAACCCACCACACCGGGTTAATCTATCTTGAAACCGGGTGATCAGAACTAGTAATGCATAAAGTCTTTGTCTCATATTTTGTACTGATTTTTCCTTCCCAGCTTCATTTGCAGTGTGTGTTATCAAACCCAGTGGGACCTACACAGAGAAGAAACACTCTGTTGAATAAGAGCCAGACTGGATAAGGCTGGTGACTTAAGCAAAACTCTTTTTATTTTGGAATCTAAACTGTTACATCTAACCTGAACTTGATGGAATTTCTATACTCTGGTTGAATCTCTCTCTTTTTTTAATCCTTACTATTCTGTACAGACATACACAACTCTTTACTCAAGACCATGAAGCGACCTATCCAAACTGTCTCTCTAAAGGAAAATGCTGAGTGGATAAAGTCCTATTTGTCTTTCTGTATAATGTTCTTTCTAAGCAGGCAGATATAAACTTACAGTATTTTAGGGACAGAAGTAGAAAAGCATTTAAAAATTAAAAAACAAACCTTAAGGAAAGTCTTAGGAGAGAGGGGATAATAGAAATGGGAAAATAGTAAGGCAGTGGAAAAGCAAGGAAAGATTCATGAAAGTGGAACTAGGGGTTGTTTCTATGAGAAAATACATGGAGCCTTGAAAACTGCAGGAGTAAAGAAAGATTCAGGCACGTCCAGGTTTTCACAGCTCCAAGGTTCCAGCTTACTAGTAGCAATAGAAGAGCTCTCTGAAAAAACATGCTGGCTTTGGAGAGGGAGAGTAACCTTGTGTCAGATCATCTGTGGAATAAATCCAGGAACTGTTAAGTCAAATAAATTCGTATTTCACTACTGTCACACAAACACAGTGGAGTATATTTCACTCACTAAAATACTACGTTACACCTCATGCATCCCCTTGTCTTAGTGATCTATGAAGTGCTTTCCAGGAATATAAATCTTGAAACCATATTCTCCCTTCCCCTTCACATTAGAAGACACCATATTGACCTCGGTAGCCACATGCAAGAGTTCAACGACCAGTTCAGGCACAGGCTTCTCACCAGTAAGTTCCTCCAATTATGCTAAATGATCACTAGCATTCCTTTCCCTTGAGGGGTTTGGAGAATCTTCTGGGGCATGAGAAAGCAGGAAT
>NW_009613667.1:1410-17978 GCF_000690535.1 Cariama cristata
AGACACATAGAGACTGTGGTGTGCAAGAGCTTGTTGTGGTTACAGCAGCATCTCTTGGGACCTGAAGAACTTCTGTGCCTTTCATGATGCTCCTAGGGAGATCTCGACTGCTGGACGTCCAGGGGCCATGGCAGTGCAGAAAGGTAAGTGCTGGGCCACATTAGACAGAGAGGCGATGGGACAAAGAGGAGCTGGAACAGGATAGGGGAACATTGTCCACTAGTGCACAGGAAAGTGCTTGAAGCCACCTGGGATGAGGAGATGTTATCTGTAACCAGGGGAGAGAGTGTCTACATCCATGCTTTTAAACTTATTTTATAATTATGACCAATAATCACATTGACCCTGTTTGTAGGTCACAATGGACAGCCCTAACTCATCCATTACACCCAAACTCGAGTCTCTACGTTGCCAGCGCTGAGTGTGTGATAGATGTTCACCATCACGGGTACCCTCATCTCTCCCCATGGAGTGGGCAGGCAGACGGGCCAGCGTCAGCAGCCCTCAAGGGCAGGCAGCATGAACTGCTCCTTACTCTCGCAAAAGTGCTGAGTCCTACCCAACAAGATGCACCGTGACATCCTTGTCAAGGAGAATTTGGAGTTTGTACACCATATCCAAGTGTGCGGCTAGAGAAGAGGCAGCGTGAAACAAGTGTGAGCAGGAGATGGTGGAGAGATGCACATGTTTTTCAACAAAAAATGCCTTTGGCAGAAAACTGTAAACTTGCCTGTGTGAGATGCTATGAATTATTGCTGGCTGATTTGAGACATAGCTGGATCGAGTTGAAGGAGGGCTTAGGTAAGGAAACAGTTTGGAAACAAGACTACGGGTTTTTTTATCTTTATTTACTTGCTTCCTTCTCCCTCTCTGAGTGAAAACACCACAAATTGCTTAAACTTAGAGGGCAGTATTCTCATCCTTGCAAGCACACCTAGCAATGAATTATCTGCTCAATGGAATGCTTTGGTCTCTAAAGCAACGCAATGTTTTCAAAAAGCTGTTTAGTGAGAACCAATAATATATACACCAAATCTCTGGCATGTGTAGCTAGGGACACTAAATGCCTTCAACTCCAGACACAGTTCACAAAATGAGATTATAGCTGTGTTGTTGACTGTGTTTCAAAGAGACTACAGCAAACAGAGTCCAAATCAGCACGCTGACGATGTGCCCAAGAGTGGCATGAAAATTAATCGAGTAAGCAGTAAAATAGCATCATAATAAGGTTTCTGCATTTCTTGGCCTAATGCAGGTGGGGTTTCAAGTTTGGAGCACTTACCAGCAGGTGCTGTGGCAGTTTTTGGTGCTGGAAGCAAGCTCCTGCGTGGAGTTGCTGTGCCGCTCGATACCTGCGTCGTGCTCTTGTTGCTGCCCTTGGGGACATCTTTAGAAGGTGCAGATGCCTTAGGAGTGGTTTGCTCTTCATTTCCAAAGCTGGAACCTGCAGGAGACCAAAACTGCTCTAATTATAAGTTCATAAAAAATGTATGTGAACTGTGGCATACAGACAGAGCTTGTATCAGCAATTATAATCTACAAAGACATACTCTCAATGCAACTTGGGCTAAGTTACGTGGACTTTCTGCAATACAAATGGTTATGTAGAAATAAAGAGTTCACAGCAACTTACTTAAACACTAAATCTTGGCAGCTGTTGGAGTCTGACTCTAACAGGAACTTAACATCTGCTTTTGGTCTAGCTCCATAACGGTATCTGACTGCAGGGCTCCTAAAGAAACCAAGGAAATTCTAAATATCTGGGTTGGTTTTGGCTTTGTAGTTGCTACAGGAGCCACCTTACACACTCACCCTAACACTTGGGAGTAGCTGGCTGTCAGAGAAAAGGGGAAGAGCAGGGCTCAGTGGTGCAAGGCACCAAATTCTCCTACCCAGATGGGATTTCCCCAAAACAGTCCCTCAGACCACACTCAGATGTTTGAATAATAAGATGAAAAACAAACAAACAAACAAAAATTTCTGCCTTAACTCTCACATGCACTTCAATCATATTCTTATAATGAATCTTAGGTTGCCAAGGTTTCCAATTTATATTGACCTCTTTCAAAGCCTCTAATGGGTTTGGTTTCCTCCTGCATTTGCCATCTAGGGAATAAAGATATCCTAGGCTTCTTGTAGATATAGGGAAACCATTCTTCTCTTAACATTTGAAAAAGGCAAATTTGAAGTGTCTTCTTTATCTATTGAGTGGAAAGCCTAAGAGGAGCAAAACATTACTGCACACCTGGACTTGAACAATTGCAGAAGGTTGAACATTTTGTTTGAAAAAATGAGTGGAGATAGTGGCAAGAAATACATAGGATTTCAGAAAAGGGCTACAATTATTATTTCCATTATTTTAAAAAGATGTAATACAATACTGTTTAGGTACTACTGCAGGAAAATGATAACATTATTTTAATACTGGCACGTTCAAGTCTCCAGTATTTTTAAGAAATAAGCTTCTTAAATATGTGCAAGTAAAGGAGAGGGGTTTTTTTTGCCTCTCCTACTGAAAATCCACTAGAAAAAAAAAGTGCAGGTTGAAAAAGAAAATCCCCTTTTCTAATAAAGCAAGAATATACCTTTTGGCTCTGACAAAACAACTTCAAGTTTTGCTGTGTCTTTAAGGCTGCTTGCATATAAGTCTTAATTTAAAGCACATATCTGCAGTATACGTGGACTTCTACAAATGCATTTGACCTTTGTCAAGCCCCATTAAAAATTCAAACAAAACAGAGTACCGTATTCTACATAGGAACAGAAAAACCTGAAGCGTTTGTCATCTTTACGCTGTTGTGCACATAACAACCCCTCAGCACATCAGGTTGTTGATTTATATCCAAACTACACAGGTTTTTCACCCGTGTAACAAACAGTTAAGATTACGTGCTGAATTATCTGCTGATAAAACACTGCTGACTTCTGGAAAGTCACATCAGCAGAAAACCTGGCCCAGTCTCCTCTGCAGCTGTGCACAAGGACATCTCTACCAGGTGTCAGGGGGATGTTACAGCATGTGTGTCCACCTCTGTCTGTTTGCATCATACTCCTGAAGTCACTCCTGAAGTCACCTCAGATACGTGCTCACCCAGTTGGTTTGCATAGCACAACTTGCAGAAAATTTTTTCTTTCCTCAATTGTTTGTTTAAAAGTTTCAATTGTGGAAACACTAACTTTGAAGAGGAAATTATTCTTGTTATTTGCAGAGAAATGCTATTCAAGTGCTTTTTAATGGAAACTCTTTATTCTCTATTGTGAAACTTATTATATGGAGAATGTTTCAGCTCACAAAGCTGGCCAAATGGAAGCAATTCCCATGTTGATGAACAAGGTGTCCAGGGGAGTTACATAACCTCTTATTAAAAAAAAAAATAGTTAAAAAGCTTTTCTAGGTATTGAAGATGAAGTGCTGCCGGCTACAAACACTTTTATTGTCTAAACCAGAGCATAAGAGGTGTGCTAATTACAGAAATTAGTGGGTGGGAAAGCTGACAAACATGGCCTCATCAGGTCCCCTGAATCAGAAATGCCCGGTGCCTGGAGAGAGCTGGCCGTGTACCTCATGCTGTGGCTGGACAAACCCCTCCAGGAGAAAAAAAATAAAAAGGAGAAAAAAAAAAAAAAAACAAAGAAAAAAAGCTGCAGCCTGTGGAGAGCCCTTGCAGGAGCAGGCTCCTGGCAGAAGCTGTGGCCCCTGGAGAGAAGCCCACACAGAAGCAGGTTTATCCTGGGGGACTGCAGCCCGTGGTAAAGACCCACGCTGGAGCAGGGAAAAGTGTGAGAAGGAAGAACCGACAGAGAGGAACTCCTATGGACAGACTGCAACCCCCATTCCCCCATCCCTGCTGCACTGCTTGATGGGAACGTGGGATGGAGGAGGTAGAGGAGGTGGGAAGGAAGAAGCGAAGTTGGGCCTGGGAAAAAGGGATGGAGATGAAGCTGGTTTAGTCTTTTTGTCTTTGTTTTTCACCATTCAACTCTATTTTAATTGGAAATGTATTAATTAATTTTCTCCAAGTAGAGTCTGTTTTGACCGTGACAGCAATTGGTAAGTGATCTCCTCTTCTTTATGTCTACCCATGAGCTTTTTAATCTTATTTTCTTCCCTGTCCTGTTGAGGATGGGTCGTGAGAGAGCAGCTGGGTGGGTGTCTGGCAGCCAGCCAAGTTCAACTCACCACAATAGCAATATCAATGTATCCAGGATTTGCTGAGATAAGGTCAATGTTTAACATAAGAGACAGTATCTCCTACTTTGCTCTTCACTCAGAGATGGAGTTCAGAAAGAGGCAGTGGGGTACCACAACATATGCATGTATAATATGCCCCAAAAAGCAAATGTTTGCTGCTTCCGTGGATATTACTAGGACAGCATCTAGTTCCCCAGAAGCAGGGCAAGGTGAGATCCACCTTGCTACACAGGGTGCTGGATTCCACTTTTCTTTTCAAATAGCATTCAAAGAAGAAATGAAATTAAAGGTCCAGGAAAATACATGTTCCTCATGATCTAAGAAGAAAATAAAGGTTTTCATTTACTTGGAGGAATTCACTTCTGGAAGGAGAACCAGAAAGATTATTCATCAGATGCTACTTGTCAGTCATACAGAGCCCACGAGATATTATCATGAGATAATGCCTTCCACTATTCTCTACAGCGGGTGAGTCAGTAGCATCTCCCCTCCCAGAATAGCAGTTCTTATTTTTCAGTAAAAGTCTGTACAGGAACACCAGATGTGCAGTGCGTGAACAATTTCCAGGCGATCACATCCCCTGTTGTACTGTACCTCTTCCCTCTAACTCCTCTACTTTTGCATTCTGTCTAAACCAGAGGAGACTCCTTGCTTGCCTTTGAAGCACCTGGCCAGTCATTTGGGTGCTCCTACGTAAAACACCCTGTATTTTTGCAGACTCTGTGCTCTGTGAGGAGCAGTGCTGACTTTGCAGTAGAGTATTTAACAGACTATTAACGATCTGCTGGAGCTAAAGGCCTTCAGCCTCACTTTTCTCATCTCCTCACTATGAGCCTCAAGGAATCCTACTCTTCTGCTTGGGAAAAAAATACAGGGGAAGAAGAAAAGGTGTTTGAAGACTTGCAATTACTCTGGAGAATCCCAGTTGTACCCACTCATCTCCTATACTGTTACACCAGTAAAGACATGCAGAAGTCAGGGCTGGCAATGTATTGCAGGCTGCATGTTCAAAGAAATCCATGACCAAAACCCCACTGGCTCCCAGATGGCTTGAGCCACCCTCTCTCCATATCTGCCACCATCGGGCTCTGTCCTACAGCAGCTGGCTTCAGGGGCTCCTCGCCCTTGGGAAAGGAAGGCTCTCTTGTCCCTGTCACTAGGAGTTTGTGTCTCTTGTATGCGTTCCTTTCCTGGAATTATTTACAAAATTTATAAAAAAGGGAGGAAATACTGTGTGATATTACATATGACTCTAAAACCAGCCAGAACACGGGTGGGAGAAATTCTGCATTTGATGAGAAATTAATTAAGCCATGTTGTATGGCAGGTCTTGATCTGAGAGGAGACAGCGATAGGAAGGGCTGTGTTCTGCAGTGCCGCAGCCACAGATTTCCCTGCCTGCACTCAAGGGCAATAAAGTCTCTTTCTGTTGGAGAACTTGCATCCTTCCTAGAAAAAAAACTTGTCTGGCAACGCCTACAAGTCTCTGTTTTGCTGAGAACGAGACCCCAAAAGAGTATTAAAGCACGAGTGCAGCTGCTCCTGCAGCTCCCTGTCTTGTGGTCTGCTGTGTGAAGCCGATCGAACCGAAGAGATTTTCCATCTTTAGAGCAGGTCAAGCATCCGCGGCGCTGGCAGCGGGCTTGGAGCTGCTACCTCCCCACCGCAGCCGTAATCACATCCAGGACACTGGGAATGTGCTGGCATCGTGGCTGTTCACTGAGGCGCAAACATTTACCCAGGGTAATAGCAAGCCCTTTCCATCTTAAAGGTCCTTAGACACTCACTTGGCACCAAGATTAATGACAACGAAGGTATGTCGAGTTGTGGCAGCAGCGATCCCACTTAGCATTTCTAAAGCACTTTCCAGTCACAGAACTCAATGAGCTTTACAAATAACGAAGGAGTTGAGCCAAACTCACACAGCAAGGGAATAGCAGAGACAGACAGAGGAAGCCAGCAGGAAAACCTGATGATGAATGAGGCCAGAATGACTTTTTTTCATCTGCAAAACATTGGGATGCATTATTCCTCCGGGTTTTACTAGGTTGCACTTCTGTGCCCCAGTTTTCAAGCACAAACACAAGCACAAAATGAAACTTCAAATCACTGCCATGGGTCACGATCTGATAAGGAAAATACCTAAACTTTGGTGAATAACCAGGTGATGTTTAAAACAACAACCTGCAAGACACTTTTCACTAAATTAGAACATTTGCCCATCCTTCAGTTAATGTCCACTCTTTATTTCTGATTTTTACTTGTAAAGTGGTAAGTAATTTTCATAGATTAATACAAGATATGCAGCCTGTCAGCTGATCTTTCTATTTCAATATTTTAAGCGTTACTGTTTTAAAATCCAAGAGACAATGGAATGTACAACTCTGTAGCTCCAGCTGAAAGAATGCTGTTGACGAAGCGGTACAGTGTGATCATGAGTCCTGAGGCGTTACCCTGCTATTACGATGTTATGATAGTAGATGAGGTTACTAGCCAGCTAATTTGGGTTTTTATCTTTGCTGAGAGCCAGTGCCTGGTATTTCCTGATACAATAGGCCAAATGTGCAACAGATCAGAGACAAGCTGATGACAGCTTTCTTTTCCATCCAGAACAAGAAGAGGCTTAAGGACTGATGTTCATACAATGCTTAAACCTAGCTTATTTACCCCAAAGTATTTTTTCCCATTGCATTTTTTTTGACTCAAAGTTGTTTGAGCAATAATCCCCTAGAATATATTTATTTTAAAGAAGGTTTGTGCATGCCCACATGCCTTTATAAAAACTGACTTTTCAGAAGTCTTATCATTCAAAACTAAAACCTGAATTTTGAATTTTGAGCTTAATAACCTCCACCAAAATAAGGAGCCAAATCTGCAGCACCTGGCAGCACGGGAGCCAGCTCTCTGAGCTTTAGATGGCTTTGGGTCTCTGCATTGCAGATGACTACCTCTGAGACAGCCCCTTCCTTGCTAGGGAGGGAGTTTGATGCCATCATTGATGATTAACAACCGCTATGTGATCAGTCGTGGCTTTTGTACACGACTTTTGTACACGTGGCTTTTACCACTTACATCTGTAAGAGATTGCTGCATGTCCATCCTTCTCCCCGTGACCTCCAGTCCTAAAGCCAAGCACCTTTCTCGTGTGACACCCGCTGTTGAATGGCTTTGGCCCCTCAGATAGCTGTTGGGGCACCTGAAGGATGGCAAAACTGCAAAGTGGACCGTGGCCAGAGGAACTGCAGAAACACCTCTGTGCAGATGCACGGGCAGGGTCCTCCTTCACCTCCAGCTGCCTGTGATCGCTGCTGCAGCCAGAGCCTGGATCCTGCACTTCCAGCTGATCCAGGCAAGTAAAACACAGCGGTGGTGTTTCTGGCAGGGCGGAGGGAAGCATCACCTCTTCAGGTTGTGCTTTCCTAACTCAGCTGGCAGTGGCATTGCCAGGGCAGCACTGACAACCCTACTCACGGCAGGATGCCCTTGCAGACATGGCCTGTAGTTGATGCTCGGTCTATCAGGCTGTATCCACGCTGCTAAATAAAAGCTGGCCAAATGGTGTAGGCTGGCTCATCCTGACACCACTCAGGTTAACTATATCAGCTTTTCTTCTGAGAGTTACAGTAGCCCAAACCAGAGCCACAGTGTGAAGAACAGGGTGGAGGATCAGGAGACCGGGCTTAGCCTGACTTCCAGGGTCTCCCCTGCTCCCCAGCCCCGCTGGATTTGCAGCCAAGCAGCATCCGCCGAGCTGGGCTGCGTCTGCTCCCGGCCGTGGCAAAGGATGTCGTTCAGCTTAGCCTCGCCTGCAACACAGTGGATTTAAGAGAAGCGGAGGTGTTTTGCCTCTGCCAAGTGGAATTGAAGCTTCTTCCTTTATGTGCTTTACTGTTTGTGATGACTCAAGAGTTTTTGAAATCTAGATTAATTTTTGTGGCACAGACCCATCTTCAGTATCCTTCATACATAATAGATAGCAGAAATACAGCCTTCCGCTGATGCACCTCCTTGTATCAATACTTATTCATTTCACCTCACCAAGTAAAACACACATTTTAGGATCCAGCTAAATGGATTTCTTACTTGCGTGGAATTATGTGCTGCTCCCTACTGAAGTGTTACAAGCCACATTGGGCAAGGTGAAAATTTCACCACAGAGTAAAATTTCCGTATGTGTTAGTGGGAGCTGCAGACAACTTGCTGACTATGCCAAACTTTGGAATCACATAACACATTTTATTTGGGCTCTTGTGAAACGTTACACCTCTACCAGGCAAGATGAGCATTTCATTGTGTAATAAAATTCAGCTTTGCCTCTACCACTGGCAGATTGTACAGCTGCTTGGCTAGCTGAGCTCGTTTGTATAGCTGGCTAATTAAAGCCTCATAGGGTATAGAGTGAAGACAGCATAGTATTTTGCTGATCAGTCATAATGTTTGTCAGAAGAGATAACATAAGGTTATTGGAATCTTGCCAAAGATACTTGAACTACACAAACATTTTCAAACGGGCCTGAGACATCACTAGATACCTACAAAAGGGCCATCTCTTGGCACTACTTGGAGCTGAATTATCACAGGTCATTCACGACGAAATCTTCCCTGCAAACTTTCCTCACCTGGTGCGTGACTGATCACAGCACCAAGAAACATCCCACGTTACGAATACTCTGCCAAAATGTCTCGTGTGGTACCCCGAGAAGCTGAGGCAGGAGGATTGCGTACTGGGGAAATGATTGCTTCTCTAACTGGGAACAGAGAAACATATCTACTGTAAGCTTCTCCTAGACATACGGATTTCTAACAGATCAGATCAGAGTAACCTGATCTCATTGTATAATTACTGAAGCCTATCAATTAGTTGTAGGAAGGGCTGGTTCTTAACACCTGGGGTACACTTGAAGACAGGCAAGTACTCATAGTCCTTTTGGAAGGTCTACTTGCTGACACAAGTTAAGAACAACATATTACATATCAGTTAAACATTTGAATTCCTCTCAGCGGGTTCATTTTGGGAGAGAAAATAAGTAGCTATATCCAAGCAACAGATTTTTTAAAATCCTGTGTTCAGTAAATTTACTGAAATGAACTGTTATTGATGGTTGAATTTGCAAGAAATACTGCGTTTGATCCCAGTGAGGGCAACTGAAGTGTTGTCTCCAATGCAAGGCAAGTTTGACTTGGGACGAGTGCTTTAGGAAAAATGTTACTCTCTCTACTAAGAAAAAAAGCACATGAATTAAAACAGGAGCACAGTTTTACTTCAGGAATCTGTCTGGCAGAGTCATACATTGTTTTACAGAGGAGATGGATGAATACAGGTCCAAGGGCCACTTCTCTCCCTTGTTGCCCAACAGGGTGGTCCTCCACACTGCAGCAATTCCCAGGCACTTTAGAGCTGCCAAAGTAACACCAAGCATTGATGGCATTTTTGCCAAGGACACATCTACGTTCCAATGCTCTCAGCTGCCAGAATGGCCCCTGGGATCACCACTGATTGCCCAAAAGTTAGAACAACCAGAAAGAAGGTACGGATAACATCCATTCTCTACTAGCACTAAAGCATGTATCAACCTGCTTAGGGGGAAATTTTCCTGGGTAGGAAGATTTTTATATTCCTGGGTAGTACTTCAGTCCCAGCATCCACATTTCTAGAAACGCCAGTTTTGTAACATGACTTGTGCTCATGACCATCTGCTCTAATGGCACCATGCCTACTTCTGAACTGTCATGCCATTTTAACAGGGCACAGGCACCCATGAAAGATAGGATTAGAAGTGACATCTGCTCTGCAAGAAGTTCCTCCTGATGGCAAGAAGTGCCAAATTAGAGCCACATGCCTTATTATAAGGAATGACATCTGTTGACACTTACAGCATTGTATCATCAACAAATGCATCTTTCCTGGAATTACTGCTTCCAGTTTGCTTGAGGACTGGCTTGGAGTGCCATATTTGGACACTTAAAGGGATAAAATCCTTGATAAAAGTGTTAATGACATTCCAACGGTGTTAATGAATTTCCGTCAGCTTTAGCAATCCATACTGGATGCCACAGCTCACCAGACTAGGAGAGGTTAAGCAACGCCCTAACAATTGTCAGTGCTTAAGGTCTGGTAGCATTCATTCCTACTCCTCCCTGCCAAGCCACAATAACATGTGTGCTACAGTTTACGTGGAACGATGCTAGATCAAAGAGCTAGTAAATGTGTCCGCCTCCTTCCTTGGCATAACGATGACTTCAGAGCATGCAGTGTGGGCTAAGGAGGGGAGATGTCATACTGAAACCTCAAGGCTGGAAGAGCCCTAGAGAGTCTCCAGTTAGTCACTAATTAATTGCATTTTATGAGCTCAGGCACAGATCCTCAAAGCTACTTAGGAACTTAACTTCTATTTCATTTCACATTCAAATTCAACTCACACTACTTATTCTTAATCATCATTGCAGCCCTGAAGGAGTTTCAAACCAACAGACATCTCCATTTTGGAGTACAAAGGATGCAAGCAGCTGAGCAGAACCTCCCATGAACACCGAGCAGTGCTTTGGTAGGAGAAGAAAGGTGGTGACAAGCACCAAAGCTGCACTGTGCTTTGGAGACAGGCAGGGAGGCATCTAAGCTGTTCAAAGCAGCCATTTGCTGTGGTCAGATCATGTTCATCCTCTTGGACAACATGTTCAAGAAAAAAATTTGCCCATCTGTTATAGAATAGCTTGGGTTGACTGGGGCATCAACTAGGCATTCTTCTTCCACACCCTGGAGGAGGTCAGACCCGGCAGGTACAACTCTCTGTCCTCCTGGAGGTGAGCCACCGGGCACCGGTAGACAAGGAAAGAGTCATGGGTGCCCTCATCACTCATGTCCAAGAAACCGTCTAATTCTCACAGACTCACTCCTGCATCTTTTAGAAAATGATGTGTAAACCACAATGTTTACCACTCCCCATGCCAAGAACACCACCAGTTTCTGCAGTGGGCTCACATTCCTGCCCCTTCCCCTCCGCATATCTCCTACAGAGGACAAGCGTGAATGAGAGTTGCAGGACCTTTAGAGGTTTCCAACTTTTTGGGTCTGTTTGAATTTTCCAACTGGAAATTTTCCAACTGGTGGTATTGACCTTTTGAGAAATGTCATGTATTTATTTGTGTAGCATATGAGAACCTGCTTTTCCCAGTTAACTTTCACAAACTCCTTTGTACGTAATGCACAACGTGCACTGTGCTGCTCTGTGCTGGTTCCTGTTTAGGTTCATGTTTTGTGGCTATTTTAGATGTCATACAGAAAAAAATCTATGGCAAAGTAAAAATCTGATAAAGATTTTTGTGTAGTCCAGAGTTTCAGCGGTAAGGAAACAAGTTTCAGTGAAAAGCTTTATTTTTCCACGTGCACAGTCAGGAAACAAGATTCAGTGAAAAGCTTTATTTTTCCACGTGCACTGAGTATACTATTTTTAAGGCTCAAAAAATAAGCTTGACTTGTAGAATTCTGCTGATTAAATGATGTTTTCCTCACAAAACATCTTAACCAGTTTGATCAAACTTAGTTTTGTTTTAATAAATACTGTCAGTTATGAGGAGCCTGGAAGTAAAACTGCAATTTGAAAACACCTAGAGAGAGAAACCCACAAGCAAAACAGATGTCTTTTATAAATGCATTATCCATGGAAAGTAAGCATAATTTTTCAATGATGTGACCTGTTAATTTTCCTCACCTCAAGTCTACTAAAAACAGCACCTTTACTAGATGATTTTGAGCAAAATTTGGTTATTTTAAAATAAGCTAATTTTACAATCAGCAATGCTAAATGCTGTGATCCAGTGATCCACTGAAATAAGTTTTACAAAGTGTTACAGTTATGATTACATTTCTATGAACTGAAGTAATCTAAACCAGTTGGCCCATAATATTTTGCAGGGAACATATGTTTAATTGCATTTATTTCACAAACTGAAAGCTCTTAAAAGTATATAAAATCAAAATTCTGTTGAAACCCACAGAGGTTACATGGAGGAGATAGGTTCTTAAAATAATGACAGTGACTTTGTAGAACAAATTATTTAACTTTTCTACTTGATAAAGTATCAAACATTTTGTTCATTTGATCCTTTTACAGCTTTTCCCCCCCCTCCTTATTTGAATTCATCTGACTGGTAGTGGGATGACCCACGGTGACCGCCACAACTGCTTAAAAGCAGACGACTGTCCCCCACCTTTTTCCCATGTGGGCACCAATGACACAGTCAAGCAAAATCTGGGCAAGTTCAAGCAGGGCTTCAGAGCCCTGGGAGCCCAAGTGAAAGGGACAGGATCCCAAGTGGTCTTCTCCTCTGTGTTGCCAGTCAGGGCTAGAGGTGAAAGCAGAAGTTGATGCATCACATAGATCAATACCTGGCATTGTGGCTGGTATTGTCACCAGGGCTTTGGTTTCACTGATCACGGGACGTTCTTCAACGAATACAGGCTATTGGAGAGAGATAGGATTGGAGAGAGATGGGATCCACTTATCTAGAAGAGACAGGAGAATCTTTGGTACAAGATTGGCTTACTTAGTGAATTGTGCTTTAGACTAATTAACTTGGGGAATAGGGTCCACAGCTGCAACATCTGTATATCCATATATATATATATATATGGATAAGCAAGAGGGTGGATGAGCACACCTACCAGACTAGTGAGGAATGCTCCCCAACCCTTTCTAAAGGCAAGTACACACATAGTCTGGGCAACAAACAGGAGGAACTGGAACTCTGTGCCCAGTCTGAGAGTTATGATGTCATAGGAATTACAGAAATTTGGTGGGAAAAATTCACACGACTAGAAGACCACAATGGATGGCTACAAAGTCTTTTGGAAAGATAGGAAAGGAAGAAGAGAAAGCGGAGTCGCACCTTATGTAAAAGAGAAATTTGAGTGTATAGAGGTGAGCAATGGAGTACCGTCTCCAGTTCTGCTCCCCACAATTCAAAAAAGACATGGATAGACTGGAGACGGGTCACAGGAGGGTCATGAAGATGGTCAAAGGGCTAGAGAACCTGCTCTGTAAGGAAAGACCAAAGGAGCTGGGTCTCTTCTTCTTGGAGAAGAGAAGGCTCAGGGGAGACTCCATCACAGTATTCCAGTACTTAAAGGGGACCTACAAAGAAGACAGAGACTCTCTCTTAACAAGGAGCCACATGGAGAAGACAAGGGGCAATAGGTACAAGCTGCACCAGGAGAGTTTTCATCTCAACATAAAGAGGAAATTTTTTACAGTAAGAACAATCAATCACTGGAACAACCTCCCCAGGAGTGTGGTAGAGTCCCCATTGCTGGAGGTTTTCAAGATATGATTGGACAGGGTGCTAGATAATCTCATCTAGGCTCCCTTTCCCACAGAAGGTTGGACCAGATTATCTTTCAAGGTTCCTTCCAACGTGGGCTATTCTATTATTCTATGAAAGGGGAATAATAAATGAAGAACTCCAATTTCCAATGCCAGGCTTAAAATAAAGACTGTTCACCACTACTTGCTCAGACAGCAGTAATATAAATTATGGTATTATAATACCATTTATGCTCTAGACATCTATTTTTTGCTGGGTTTGTAAATGTGAAAAATATCAGCCTGATTACTCAGAAGATGGAAATCTACACTTCAGAGAGTAAACATAGCCTGGGCAGCCAGGTGTGAAATTCCTTGTCTGACCACAGCACCCCAACACTTTTGCATCATGCCCTGGCATCGGGGACTCTTCTCCAAGGAAGTGGCTTTTGTGGGCAGAAGCCATGTTATGCCATGTCAGCACATTACATCATGGTACCTGCTACTTTTATACAGAGGTTATAGTTACTCTTACATCAAAGGCTGCTGAATTGAAAATACTTTCAGGTGCCATAGGTGATTTGTGGGTAAAATTCTTACTTCAAGAGGCTAATGAATACATCCAGGGACACTGGCAATAATTTCATAATAATTGGCAATCATCATTTCCTAGACCAGCACTGGTTCCTTGGATTGAAATTACACAAGTTATAAAAAGGTCATTAATCTGTTCCCAGTCTTCTGTGGCAGTGGGCAAGTTGCTGCCAGGCTGGGCCCATAACTGCAGCACCCATTTTGACACGATATAATACTGTGACATGCAGGTAAAAACTTTTTTAGGATTGGACACTGACATTGTTACTAAAATGGCAGGCAAACTTAAAGGAAAGGACATTCTAAAAACGCATGTTTGTACATAAAAAATCCCTCTGGTCTATTCCAACAAGTGTTCGGTCCCAGTAATTTTATGATTTTTCTTTTTTAAACCAGCAAATCCGCCCCCTGTCAGCACTCCTAAGTGGAGCATCATTACTCTTTCATATCAGAACAATACTTAAAGGCCTCTCTCAAAGTAACTTGGATGGTGTTTTAGTCACAACAGTGAGTTGACTTGTTAGGACACGGTCAAGTGCAGACAACGATGCACCATTCACACAAACTAAAAGACCTCTTATTTGGGAAAAAACATCTTATTTTTCAAAACTTCTGCTTCAGTAGGAGAGCAGGCTCATGGTTTGTAATGAAATTAGGATGTGTATCATCATTCTTTTCCAACAGCACTCAGGAAACCACCATAAAAAGCAGAATTAAATGGTATTTCTTTGGATACACCCAACTGCTGTCAAGCAAGGCCTTCCAATGATGCCAACAGAAGATGCACGTCCCACCTAGCCTTCATGGGGCAAACAAAACTATATGAGCTATGTATAGCTTGAAGGCTGCACATGTCCTACAGACAATATGAAGTCTGATTCATTGTAGGTGCCCAGGAAAAATATTCAGTAGTTCAAAAGACACCTTCTGCTGCTATGTGTTCTCCCCTGCCACATCACAGCCAAACCCATGAGGACCCAGTGGGACCATTCAGTGCTTCTGGGCCATGGTCTTTTAAACTTTTGAGTACTTGGTTGGATTTTGGGCTTAGACTGGGTAAGGAAGAGGTTACTTTGTTTTGCAAAAAGTCTCTATTTATAAGATCTTGTTTCTAAACCCATCACTTTTAAAAAGCAAGGTCCTGATGTTACAAAGAGGTGTAATTACCTATACCCTTGCCATTTCTCTTTCTTTTAATTAGGACCTTGAAAGATAAATTCACGTGCCCATCTCTGGCATGTGAAAACTGAATTGCAGGATTAACCAGAAATATCCTATTAATTTCACCTCTGTATGAATCATCCTGTAGTTAAGTGTTGTAAGGGACTATTTGAATGAAAGCTTTTTAATCATACATTCAGTACATGGACTATTGAAGTTGGAGAGCTTCTCATTTTGTACAATTTTAAATCCCAGTAAATTTTTTTGAGACACCTGAAATTATTAACAGGATGAAGAAAGGCTATGTGTATATGGGGAGTGGAGTGCGGGGTGAGTGATTGTGAAGAGGTCGAATTATTTTAAGGAGGCATAAAGTACAGCCAGAAGTATGATCTGTAGTGTTTTATACTGACACAAATAATGTCCCTTTGTATTGCAGGCACATTTAATTAACTGTGCGTGTATTGTACAAATGCAGAAATACTAAATCAGAGTGTTGTCTACTGGAAAATTGTAATTCAAATGATTTCAATAGTACTTCATTCGCAGGAAAAGGTCTCCAAAGCCCCCATGCCCTTGACGAGGAGTTGGATAGCTCTTAGCACTGCCAACAAATTTATTTTTTTTCCCCTTCTTCAGCACAGAAACGTAGCCTGAGAGCATCTCCAAGATCTTTTTTTTAAAGAAATATCCTGGGTTTTTTTGAAAGTACATGAACATTGATATCACATTACTGTGAGAAGACGCAGGTTAAAGGTGCGCTTGCTCTGAGGAGTGCTTGAAAAGCTCCTCCGTCTCTCAGTTAAACATGAACAAAGACTCAGGTCATTTGAGTCCTAGTCCCTGACATTTAAACCTGTGGGTTGTAGCACAGTTTTGGAGCAATGATACTGAAGACAAAGAAGGAGGCTCTTAGAGGAGACAGAGCAGGTTTCCTACTGCAGAAAGGCTAATATTGGTTAAAACTCCATGTATTTTCTTTGTAAACTCCTTAGGATCAGGGAGACATGAATATACACCAAGTCTGCCTGTGTCTCCCTCCAAACTTCCCAAGTCCCATGGAGGCAGGACAGAGTAGAAGATATTGCTGAGACTTTGCAGAAAGGATACGACTCCTTTCTGCATCAAAATTAGAAAAGGTATGTATGAGACCTGATTTCACCAGGACCTAGACATGACCTTTTATTGCACCTGTTGGAATTTTGGTAGTCAGTAGAGAGTCACAGAAGTTAGAACAAGTGTTTTAGATGCTGCTAGAGAAACGGGGGAGAGAAAGAGTCACTCTTCACTACCCGAATTGCCAACAAGGATGAGGAAAAGGC
>NW_009613668.1:0-333 GCF_000690535.1 Cariama cristata
CTCCCACCCCCCCATCCCACAACAGGGTCTCCCACTACTCCCACCCCAAGCCGGAGCACCGGGACCCCCTCCCCTTGCGGCCCTGGCTCTGGGCAGACAGTTTGACCAAGACCCTGCCCCGCTGCCAAGTCCCAGAGCCGCCCCCATCCCCACGGCAGCACTGACCTGCAGCATCCTCAGCCCACGCACCAAAAAACTCCGGGATCACATGAATTATGCAGCAATAACTGAAAAAAATTTGGTGAGTGCCTGAGTGGTTAAAGAACAGACCCTGCACCGGTGCTGGAAGTGCAAGCACCAATTTGCCAGCCCATATCAGCATCTTGCAATCCC
>NW_009613668.1:402-1501 GCF_000690535.1 Cariama cristata
AGCCCCAGGTAAGATACTAAATCAAAAGTTCAGTTAATAAAAAGAGAACTAGTCAAACGCAGAGATGCGCTGCTTTAGTTTGATATCGTTATAATCCAAGGAAAGCAGACTGATCGCTGGCTGCAGAAAAATCAATGGGACGATATCACTCAGCAGACAGTTGAAAATACAGTAAAAATAAGCAGAAATAGGAGACTCCTTGGGAAAAGCCCCAGCTGGGCAGTGGCCAAACCCGCACCACATCCCCGTCCCCATGGGGAAATGCCACAGCCTGCCCTGACACTGGGGGGAAGGCTTCAAAAGTCACCCCCAAGCTGCTACTTCCCCCAAAACACACTGGAAAGCTCCAACACCCACCTCCATCGGGTGCCCCATTGCCACCAAAAACTCAGAACCAGATGTCCCAGCAGGGACTTCAAAGTGCTGGGGGGGTGACGAGGGATCACCCACCTCCGCTAATTCAATTAGTCAAATCACAGCGCCTAGTGATTACGTGAAGAGCGTTTATTCTGCTAATTACACAGGGTGCTGCCGTGCCTCTGCCACTGGCAGGGGAGCCGCCAGGGCTTGGAGCTGGCACCAAAGGGTGTGTGGGGCTGCCCTGCCCCGGGACATGTCCTTGTCCCCACAGGTGGGCTGCCAGCAGCAGGGGAAGGACTTTACAGGGGACACCATCCCTGGGTGGATTTGCTGCCCAGGTTTTAAAATCCCTGCTGTTGAACCCTCCACCATCACAGCTCAAGATTCAGGAGGGAACCAAGGCACCGGGGCCACACAGCACGGGACGGGGAGGGGGCTGCACCCCAAGGAGCCCAGCAGAGCATCCCCAAAACCACAGCAGCTCCACAGACACCTCCAAATCCATCCATGCAAGGAAACACAGTCTGTCCATAGTCCATCCCTCCACCTGCCTTCACCTCCGTAAGCGAGTGGACCTGATGCTCCATCCCCTCCGGCTCAGAGAAAAAGCTGTTTCCACCATCTCCTGTCAGACAGGAAGACAACCCCCAGGCAGCACCCCAAAAATGAACCCCCCCGTGCTTGGGGAGCTGCTGGGCTGTAGCAAATGTTTCATCTCCTCTTCCGGACTGGTCATCGC